>NC_056589.1:13711612-13896589 GCF_018340385.1 Cyprinus carpio
ATAAACACATTTTAATTTAATCTTTAAGTTTTTCATTTACCTGTTTGTAAGCACAGTGCAGTGTTAATGTTCAAACTGTGTATTTACAATATTAAAGTGGCTGACAATAATAAATATTCCTATTAGGAATAAAACTGCCTCATTTTTTAACTGTTCAGAGCTGTAGCTGTATAGTTAGGCCTACTACGCTGCTGAAATTTAATGTTGGTCATTATGGTGGTACTTAGAGACAATTTTTTTCTAAAGTGGTACTTGGTATAAAAAGTTTGAGAACCCCACTGGTTTAAAGAAATGGTATAAAAATTGAAATCCTGCTTTTTTGAGAGAACTTTTCAGTAAACCATTTCTTCTTTCCCCTTTTTAGAGTCATCAAGGATCCAGCTTATTATTGGCACATTGGTAAGAAATTGTTCATCTGCTACATTGCACTGTCACTTCTGGTAGAGATTCATTGACCTTTTGTGCTAGGTTGTGATTTTACTTAGTTTAATAAAAATGTACTTAATTTGATTTTACTTGTTTTACTAAATACACTGTATACCTAGGGTTCTGATTAACAGTGTAACTGGGGGCTCTGAAAACACTGCTTTTGAATAATTTGTTAATATTGTAAACTATCATCTGAATACATGAAAATAAGTGTTTAATAAATAGTGTTGTGCACTTTGTTTCCAAACCCAACTGTTACTGAACTGTAAAGTGAAAATATTGTGTGATTTGTTTTGCATTCAGTTTTCAGTTAAACATATTTCACAATATCAAAGTTGATATTTTATGAGGATTTATTTTTGGTGTTTTTGTTTATACAGGACAGTACAGAAAGCGCACAAGTGGGAGAGATTGGAGGGGATGGTGTCAGAAAGGACCTAGAGCTGGGACACTTTCAAGGATCACCTGAAGCACAAACCACACTATATGCACGAGAACATTTTATCTAACACCTCAGTATAAACAACATTCCATGTTCCCCGCGGTAAAAAAAGACACAGTCCGGGGGGGGGGGGTATTGTTCAGTCATTTAATTTAGATGTGTATTTCTATTTTTTTCTGCCCTTTTTATCTTTTTTTGCCCTTTTTAATTATTTTTCATTTTATAAATTCATTTAAAACAACAAATACGAGTAAAAAAATTTACAATAAAGTACATTCAAATCCTTATATTATAATCACATTGCACTTGAATAAAGTTAAAGGTGCAATCTGCCAATTGTCCTGCAGGTGACCACATAAATTGGTCTTCTTACGATGCACTTAGGGCTTAACAATTACTTCAGACCACTCGTAGATCTTGATTTTCAAGTGCTACTTAAGTTATGATGCTTTTGGGAAACAGACCGTAATATTAAGATCAGCCGTACAATCGTTTTTACAAACTTCTTAGGCTTACAAAGCTTTTGGGAAACTCAGCCCTGGTTTTTGCATTGTAAATCACAGAAAGTCTACAAAATGTTGTCTCAATATATTTTTAATGTTGCAATATATTTTTACATTTGTATTGCCAAAACGACTGCCTGCAGCGTTGCTGCGTACAAATAAAACTGAAAAAAGTACAACAGCATAGGCTATAGGCCCACATTAAGAACAAAAGTTTTTGTCTCTTTGGCAGATGTGGGTCTCTTTCTCCAGTTTCTTTGTCTCTCTCTCAGAAGCGCCTCATCTCTCCTGAGATAAAACAAAAACATATTATATTGTATGTAATACTCTTTAGGCCTATGCCGTTGCAAAAATTGCAAAAGCCAAACCCAACGAGGCATGAAAACACTTTGTCTAAACCTGCTCTGCAAGTTTGAAACGCTCATCACACACTGTCCATATGAAAGAACATGAGATTCACACCTTTATTATTCAACCCCCACAAGCTATACAGAACTACCCCCACTCTTCATTCATCTCACTTGGCAACAATAAAATTAACCTTGTCATCAGGTAGGTAATTATTGTGTGTTTATTATAGTGTTTAAATGCTGATCTTATGTAAATATATATATATATATATATATATATATATATATATATATATATATATATATATATATATATATATATATTTATTATTTTTCTGGCAGCCCATATTATTATTTTCACCAGAACATAATAATAACAAATTCTCAATTAATAATTAATCATTCTTTTTTTGCCAAAATCATTGTTATTTGTGAATGTAGGCATTTGAGGCAGGCTTTAAGACCAAGCGGAATTCTCTGACAGCTGCTCCTGCTTCACAGCGAGCCGGACCCGCGTTAACTGCACCCAGGTTCACAGTAAGTGAGGCGAATGCAACTTATTTATCATGAGCCCAACATTTAACAAGGCAGGAAAACATTCAGTCTACCTGAAGGAAGATGTATTTCATTGTAAGTTAATGCTGTTAAATTGAGAGAGAGAAAAATACATTGAAACAAACAAACAAACAAAAACCTAGTGTTGGCTATTCTTAAACTTGGACCTCACTTTATTGAAGTATCAATCCAAACACCAGAAGCAACCTACACTCTCTTTAAGTGTTCTTTTCATTGAAAAGCATTTTTTATGCTTTTTTGCATAAATATGCATTTTTATTCATTCACAGGCTATATGGTTGAAATAATGTTTTACTTCAAAACTTTAAGTGCCATTGTTTAAAAAAATGCTATATTGACTGACGTTTCATAGACCTTAAGGTTTTTTTTTAATACTAGATTTAACTTGAATCTCAATACTATTAAACTGACTTTAAAATCTCAAGGAGTTTATAAGTTGAAACGGGTGAAAATGTCACAGTGCATGTTAAATAGCCTAAATGAACTTGTACAAACCTGATTCCAAAAAAGTTGGGACACTGTACAAATTGTGAGTAAAAAAGGAATGAAATAATTTACAAATCTCATGAACTTATATTTATTCACAATAGAATATAGATAACATATCAAATGTGGAAAGTGAGACATTTTGAAATGTCATGCCAAATATTGGCTCATTTTGGATTTCATGAGAGCTAAACATTCCAAAAAAGTTGGGACAGGTAACAATAAGAGATCGGAAAAGTTAAATGTACATATAAGGAACAGCTGGAGGACCAATTTGCAACTTATTAGGTCAACTGAAAACATGTTTGGGTATAAAAAGAGCCTCTCAGAGTGGGAGTGTCTCTCAGAAGTCAAGATGGGCAGAGGATCACCAATTCCCCCAATGCTGTGGCGAAAAATAGTGGAGCAATATCAGAAAGTTTTTCAGAGAAAAATTAGAAAAAGTTTGAAGTTATCATCATCTACACTGCATAATATCATCCAAACATTCAGCGAATCTGGAACAATGTCTGTGCGTAAGGGTCTAGGCCGGAAAACCATACTGGATGCCCGTGATCTTCGGGCCCTTAGACGGCACTGCATCACATACAGGAATGCTACTGTAATGGAAATCACAACATGGGCTCAGGAATACTTCCAGAAAACGGTGAACACAATCCACCGTGCCATTCGCTGTTGCCGGCTAAAACTCTATAGGTCAAAAAAGAAGCTATATCTAAACATGATCCAGAAGTGCAGGCGTTTTCTCTGGGCCAAGGCTCGTTTAAAATGGACTGTGGCAAAGTGGAAAACTGTTCTGTGGTCAGACGAATCAAAATTTGAAGTTCTTTTTGGAAAACTGGGACGCCATGTCATCCGGACTAAAGAGGACAAGGACAACACAAGTTGTTATCAGTGTTTAGTTCAGAAGCCTGCATCTCTGATGGTATGTGGTTGCATGAGTGTGTGTGGCATGGGCAGCTTACACATCTGGAAAGGCACCATCAATGCTGAAAGGTATATCCAAGTTCTAGAACAACATATGCTCCCATCCAGACGTCGTCTCTTTCAGGGAAGACCTTGCATTTTCCAACATGATAATGCCAGACCACATACCGCATCAATTACAACATCATGGCTGCGTAGAAGAAGGATCTGGGTACTGAAATGGCCAGCCTGCAGTCCAGATCTTTCATCCATAGAAAACATTTGGCGCATCATAAAGAGGAAGATGCGACAAAGAAGACCTAAGACAGTTGAGCAACTAGAAGCCTGTATTAGACAAGAATGGGACAACATTCTTATTCCTAAACTTGAGCAACTTGTCTCCTCAGTCCCCAGACGTTTGCAGACTGTTATAAAAAGAAGAGGGGATGCCACACAGTGGTAAACATGGCTTTGTCCCAACTTTTTTAAGATGTGTTGAAATTTAAATTTAAAATCAACTTATTTTTCCCTTAAAATTATACATTTTCTCAGTTTAAACATTTGATATGTCATTTATGTTGTATTCTGAATTAAATATTGAAATTTGAAACTTCCACATCATTGCATTCTGTTTTTATTCACAATTTGTACAGTGTCCCAACTTTGTTGGAATCGGGTTTGTATCTTGTATAGCAACTAAGGACCTTGTTTGCATGTTACCATGAAACTAACAATATAATTTGATTGTTTTTAAAATGAACAATTCCTGTATAAAATGGGACAGCAACCTTTATATCAAACATGTAAACAAAAATAAATTGTCCAAAGATGTGCAGCGCTGGAGGCAAGTTCTGCGCCAGAGCGCACAAAGTGAATGGGCATGCACAATTTTTAGGGGGGAGGAGGCTTTTTTGTTTCTTAAGGTAATTTTCAGATGCAATGAAAAAAAATGGGATAAACATAAACACAAAACTTGTAAATAGTTAACAACATAGTCTAGATTAACCCACAGTAACAAAATTTATCTGATTAATGGCCTATTTTCGTTTGCTGCATGTTTTTTATAAACACTAAAAATAAATTAAGGAAAAGGAAAAAAAAAGTCATGTATGAATTGCATTTTATTACATTCAGAAATAATAACGGCAGGCCTAATAATGTTATAATGTACCAACAGGATATTTTTAAGTTCCTCTTCCTTTACAACAAATCCTTTAAATTTAACTATCAGAACAGAACAAGAATTAAAAAATATATAATTCTAATGGATAAATATAATTGCAGTATATAATAATATAGGCTTAGCTATAAACAAACAAAATAATAATAATAATAATAATAATAATAATAATAATAATTTAAAGCAAAAAATAAGGTAAGGTTGGGCTTACCTCTTTCATTTGGGACAAATCCAAACGTTTCCATATTCGTGATGTTGCCCATTTTGAAGCTAAAGTATTATTCATTAGGTAAAATAGGCATTGTAGTTCACGTGTGTTTCAGTATCGATGGAAAAAAATCATAATGAGCAAAATGTATGCCAAAGTGGGCCGCTGCTCACGCCGAATGTCACAGTGAACGTCTGCGCTGTCTCCTATGAATATGTGCACATATGGCACTAGCGTGATCAAACAGCTGAAACAGAAAATACAAAATTTTTGGTCACACAGTAAAGGCATAATTCATAGTTAATAAGAATTATTTCTAAATGCTGGACCGTTCTCATTTCGCTCTGCATATGGAACCTGAAGGATTTTTTTTTTTTTTTGCCAAGAACGAACTGAAATGAAAACATTTACCTTTTAATCTGTGTATTAATATATATGTTTAATAACAATAGCAAGCAGAAATAGCCTTTGTGTAAAGGTCTTTCTTTTAATTTTTGATTGTGTAGACTGTAGCCTAAAACTATCCCACATATGTTACATATAATGTTATTGTTGTATTTCCCATATTGGTTGTCCACCTACTGTACATCTGATGGACACTTCGCACCCTACCATATCCCAAAATCACTTGCGTGCAGATGATGACGGTGTTTATATTCAAAGAACACGGTGGGTGAGTGTTCTGTCATCCACATTGAAATGTAAGTAGGCCAATTGTGTTTTCATTTACTCAAATACCTAGCGAAAGTGTTAAAAGCCTTTTTTTCAGCTTTATGCTGCAGTACAGGGGTCTGGTCTGATTTAGGGAAAAAAGGAAAAAAGAAACTGTTTAGAGCTATGACAACATAATTAGTAGAAGAAATAGTAAACTACTTTTAGTAACTACTAATACCACATTGGGGAAAAACTACTAGTCATATTTAAAACCTTAGCTAAAGGAATAGTTCACCCAAAAATGAAAATGCCAAACCTGGAACAACATAAGGGTGAGTACATGATTACAGAATTTCCATTTTTGGCTGAACTATCCTTTAAGTAAAAGTATTATCTTGCATTCTTTAATATACTTAAGGTATTAAGAGTCAAATTAAAGGTATGTACAGTATTGTTCTGAAAAAGAATTTGTCAGGATGGGTTTGCGTTAATATTATTGCTGCACTACTCTGTATGTTGCATTTTACTTCTGAATATGTTCAAGGTTACTGTTTATTTAGGTTTATTTAAAGTTGTTGGGTAATTCTACAAGGCATCATGTTGTAAAATACCATATTTTTGTAGTGCTGCTGTCCTGTGAGAAAAAAAAACCTACTTAATATTTGTATCAATATACTTAATGATTGTACTTCCTTACAGTCCACCTCTGATTATTTTGATATTGAAAGTATCAACATTTTGTCAGAAAATATTAACACATTTTTGCCAATTATATCAAAGGCTGCATCTGAAGGACTCTGACCGGTCAAACAGAGCACTGTTCAGCTGAACATTGAGCTGTACAATGAACATTGAGCTGTACAATGCTCTATTTTTATTATTATTATTATTATTATTATTTTTACACTTAACTGCCTAAAAAATCTGGGTTGTAAACCTCTCTACATATGATCACCATGGTCAAGACAATAAACTATATAAAATCGCACCTTTGTGCGTGTGTGTGTATTTTGTAGTTTTACATGTGTATCACTACATTATTCAAGTAAGCTCCAAGCCAGTACCTACATTTAAATTTGTAATCCTAAAAAGGACACAGCAAACCAGTGTAACTTTCCTGGCCTTGATCTTGGCTAAGCCTTAGGTACATCACCGTCTCCTCCATTATGATGTTAAACATAAAAAAACAAAAATGAGCAATTCTGGCTCCACCTATCCTGGCAGGATTGTCCTCTGTCAGCTCTCTTTTCACACCATTGCTATGCGCCAGAGCGCTAATTGGGAACACCTGGTGGGAGAATTAGGAAATCCTGCGAAGGCAGAGCAACTCACACACTTCAGAGGGTCCTTTGTGCACTTCGGAGGCCTGGCCTTCAAAGTCTGTTGCCTTCAAAGTGTGTGCACTTAACTTTGGGACACGTTGTGTGTGTCTATGATTGTTGCTGATGAGTTGATCAGCACCAGCTGTGGCTCATCAGCTCTGCAATTTAAAGGGCACCTATTGTGCCCGTTCTTACAAGATGTAATCTTAATCTTATGACTCTCCTGTGCCTGTGAAGTTTCAGCTCAAAATACCTAACACATTGTTTATTATAACGTGTTAAAAAGTGTCAGTTTTGGGGCGGGTCTAAAAAGCGCCGTTTCAGGGGTGTGTTTCCTCACATGAAAATCAGCTGCAACTTCCCGCCTGACTCCAGAAGGGGGCGGAGCCTAGACATCTCAGCTTTGTGTATGGCAATAAAAATAAACAAAAAGCAAAATCAACAAGAGCGAGAGTAAAAGTACACATACTCAGCCTAAATCTACAAACACGAAACCAAAAGAAAAAAAAATAAACATTATGCTAGATCGAGATGCATCGGCGCTGCGCAGACCGATCGCCGTATGATATCAAATTACCGCAAGTGTGATTCGAGAGCAGATGACTCTTTGAGCTTTTGAATCGCTCTTGCAGTATTTTAATGTCATTCACTGATTGGTCTGCACAGCGCCGATGCATTTCAAACGAGCCTAATGCGACTGAACCAGAATGTCTGGGAATGGTAGTTTGAATCATTTATGTACTTGTATAGATTTTCACAGCCGCTTTGTAACAATGGATGCGACACAGCCGATCGTACACAGGCAAAATGGTGGACATGGCACAATATACTGAGGATATGGTAATACGTGCCTGTCAGTCAATAGCGGTGGGCGGGGCTACCACAATATGACGTCATATTGCGGACAGGATCCAAACTGCTCGTTTTCTGAGCCTGGTTAGGTTTTATGAAGATTAAAAAAAAAAACGGGATGGATTTTTATCATTCTAAGATGGTTGTGTACACACAATTCCAACACACATTTCTGTCCAAACACCTTGTAAAAGTGGATTTTGCATAATATGTGCCCTTTAATTCCTCTGCAATCCGTCCTGTGTTGTCAGATTGATTGGTGTTCCTGCTGTGTTCCTGGTTGTGTTCGAGTCTCCCTGGTCCTGTTCCTTGTCTCCTGTGCATTACTGTTCCTGTCTCTTGTGGATATTTGTCTGGATTTGTCTCGACGGAACACGGCTGCCCATTTGCGTCCCTGTGCTGCCAAGAGTAACTGTTTATCTGCACATGCTTCACTTCCCTGGCATGGCCATTTCTCAATAAATTGTTATATTTCACATTCGCTACTGAATCCCCTTATGTGTTCGTAACATATATCAGGATGACTAATAAAATCTTCCCTTGCAGGGACAGAGAGAAAAAAAGACCCCTTAAACTGGGTATTTTATATAAATAATAACATGAATTAATTCAGTGCCTACCTGGAGAACTGACACTTTTACTGTCCTTACATGTAATATTAAAAGAAAAGAAAACTAGGCAAACATCTTATATTTATTTTTGTATGGATGATCATAAAGATAATTTTCAACAGTTATTTTTTTTCTTTAACCGAGTTAACAACATGGTATAACATACAAAAGAAAACAATTTACAATAAAAGAAAGAAGAAGAAGGAAAAAAAACAAGGTTGGGTTTCACAAAGGCATCTTAAGCCAAAGTAAATCACAGAACCACTGGCACTGATCAACTTACAGTAGCTCACGATGCTTTTGGAAAACAAAGGTCATTAAGTAACAAATTATCTAAATAAAGACAGAACTGTTGCATACTGTAAAGCAATAAAACATGTATCTATTTTATTGATTATCTTAGTTGGATTAGACTTACCTCAGCTCAGGCTGCCTTGAGTGTCCTGCTGAGGAGGATGATAATTATAATGAAGCCATTCATATGAGATCATAGATACATACAATGTATGGTATGAGATTAAAGACTACCCAAACATCCAGACTGCACTCCAAAATTCATACCACTGCAGTCTCTACTTCTGTTCAAGGAGCTGTCAATCAAAATCTCACTAGCTAATGAGAGTAAACCACTGAGAAAATTACAGAACTGTTAAATAAAAGCAGTTTATTTGAAATGCATTTTTTTGAAGACCATATTAAGTTTTTGGTATTTAGTTTTTTTTCTTTCTCAATTTGTATTTTTGCTTGATTCTGGAAAAGTTTTATAAATTTTTATTGGTACAAATCTAATTCCATACTCCTAGCAACCACTCTAAACGAGAGTTGAGCAGTACACCTTGTTTAGTAGAAATGGCAAGTAAAAGCAAATATAAAATAAACATGCTTCCATATTGACTAATTTCTCTTTGGGTTGCCAGGTGACTTTAAAGAAGGCAATTCATGATTTTGGTGTTTTGTAACTTGATACACTTGAGACACATTTTCTCATTGACTGATGTGAAATATTAACCACACCCTCTTAAGTTTATCAGTGAATATTAGAACATTTAACACTGGTGTGTATATAAAACAAAGTGTAATGCCCAACTCATATCTAGGGTGGTTGCTAGCAGGAGAAATGAATGTTCATCTTTTATTCACAGTAACACTACTGTGTATAACCAGGCTTTGCCCTGCTGTTTGTGGGGTTAATTTAGGCACCTGCATCCTCCAAGGTGATCCTCAACCCCCTGATCTCTTCGAGGACGGAGACTTCATCATTGGAGGGGCTTTCACCATTCATTACTATGTGAAGACAGAGAAGCATACCTTTACTAGACGACCGCAACCACTTGAGTGCAGTGGCAGGTTGGAGTTTGATTTAATAAAATAATAATAATAATATAATATAATATATTTATCTTATATATAATATAATTGTATTTTTGTTTATATAAAATCAGTTAATAAGTAGCAAAACGTCCATGTAAACGTTCAGTTTTAATAGGAGGCTGTGTGTATTTCAACAGCATGGACTTCAGAGAGCTGCGCTTTGCTCGTGCCTTGCAGTTCACTGTCCAAGAGATCAACAACAGCTCCGATCTCTTACCGAGCATCACGTTAGGTTACCACATATATGACACGTGTGCCTCTGTGCCAATGGCAATTAAAGTAGCGTTGCAGCTTGCCAACGGACTAGATCTCGTATTTAACGATACGAATTCCTGTGCAAAATCTGCTGCAGTTCCCGCACTTGTCGGTGATTCTACTTCTACCCCGGCTATAAGCATTTCAAGGCTCTTCGGTCCTTTTGGAATTCCTCAGGTGCTTGCGCAGTATGACTATTTCCTAGTCTTATTTACATTATATATATATATATATATATATATATATATATATATATATATATATATATATATATATATATAATAGAAAAATTACATGTAAATGTAAAAATAGTCCAACCAACTCTTTTAACTTTGATCATAACATATTTTGTGAATCGACTATATATCTTTACTGTGCTCTACAGGTGAGTCATTACGCAACATGCGCGTGTCTAAGTGACAAAAGACAGCATCCTACTTTCTTCAGGACCATCCCCAGCGATCACCATCAAGCGGCAGCACTGGCACGGATGGTCAAGCACTTTGGATGGACGTGGATCGGGGCTGTGCGCAGTGATTCAGACTACGGGAACAATGGCATGGCATCATTTTTAAAAGCTGCTGAGGAAGAGGGAATCTGTGTGGAATATTCTGAGGCCTACTACAGGACCCAGTCGCACAGCAAACTGAAAAGAGTGGTGGATGTTATTCGCAAGTCATCGGCTCGTGTAATAGTTGCCTTCATGGGCGCAGGTGATATGCGATTTCTGCTAGAAGAGTTGAGCCAGCAGCCTCCTCCCCCGATCCAGTGGATTGGCAGCGAGGCGTGGGTTACAGACCCACAAATGCTGCGGTATAATTTTTGCATCGGTGCTGTGGGCTTTGCAATTCCGCGGTCTGTTATCCCTGGTCTTCGTAACTTTCTGCTTGACCTGTCTCCAGAACAAGCGCTGAAATTTCCCCTGCTGACAGAATTCTGGGAAAGCTCATTCAGTTGTAGTCTAAAAGGACAGACAGGTTCTTCTACTGGTATGCCAGCATGTGATGGCACGGAAGACCTGCGAGCTTTACAGAACCCGTACACAGACACATCCCAGTTGCGCGTCACTAACATGGTGTACAAAGCCACATATGCTATAGCTCATGCCCTCCATGGCATTGTCTGTAACGAAAAGCAGTGCGACAAAAACATCAAAGTCGAGCCCCGACAGGTAAGTTTCTTATCGTGGAATAACGGAAATTTAAAAAAAACAAAAGAGATCCCAGACAGCAACATAGTATTGGCCCAGATTCGGCACACATCTGGCCCACGTGAAATCCATGCAGGCCGGATATGGGCCAACACTGCATGCTGTCTGGGATTGTAAATGTAATACATTATGTGCACAGTATACCTTTTGCATTGGTCTATAGCTATATTATGTTCAACCACAGTTTTATAAAAAAAATTTTAACGTCCATCATGTAGGTTTTTGATCAGCTCAAGCGAGTGAATTTTACTAAAAATAATTATCCCGTTTCATTCGACACTAATGGAGACCCTGTGGCCACATATGAACTTGTGAATTGGCAAAATCAAGGAGACCGTTCAATTGATTTTGTGACAGTGGGTCAATATGATGCATCCCAGCCTAAAGGCCAAGAATTCAGTTTGAGCAGAGCTATCATTTGGTATGATGGCGGTGAAAAGGTATATATTTTTTTATTTTGTACTTATAACCATATAAACGCACTATTTTTTTTCATGCACTTAATACATCTTAACATTAGATTACAAAAAAAAAAAAAAAAAATTAATAGAACATTATGAAACACACCAAAAGAGAACAAATAAAAGCAAAATAATTCATTCATTTAATTCATTATGACACCTTTTGTTCCTATATTTTAAACATCTGGGCCATTTTGTCAGTTTTAGAATATGTAGGCTTTGTTAATTCCTGACTTTGATGGTGTGTCTACAACCTGCAGGTGCCCGTGTCTGTGTGCAGTGAAAGCTGTCCTCCAGGTACTAGGAGGGCTGTGAAAAAAGGAAGACCTGTGTGCTGTTATGACTGTATTAACTGTGCAGAAGGAGAGATCAGCAATGAGACAGGTATTTTGGACATTCTTCTAAATAAATCATAAATATTTATGGGTCAACTGACAAATGAGTGTCTAAAATAAATAAAAGGAATCTTTAAAAAAAAATCACATGAACAAATTTGCAAAGTTCTGAGAAATAATTGTACACCATAAAGTAAAAACCCATTGCTGTGTTTGGCTAACTTTATCGCACTGTATCCATGCCCTCTTTTATAGCATGTTGTGTGTTTTGATACCCAAGATGGCAAGTGCTGTGGTAGAGCTGTATGTGTTTGAGCCAGAGGCATAAAAAATTTAAACAATGCAAGCACGATGATTGCAACAGTCGGATTCAGCGTGGTAATTACTTTTGCTCGCTTAAACCCCTATAAAAAGTTTTAAAGTAAAGTGACGTGACATACAGCCAAGTATGGTGACCCATACTCAGAATTCGTGCTCTGCATTTAAGCCATCCAAAGTGCACATACACAGCAGTGAACACACACCCGGAGCAGTGGGCAGCCATTTATGCTGCAGCGCTCGGGGAGCAGTTGGGGGTTCGGTGCCTTGCTCAAGGGCACCTTAGTCATGGCATTGCCAGCCCGAGACTCTTTTATTACTTGTCATATTACAAAAGGCGCCAAGGGCGTACATTTTATCTAACAGTTGGGGGTTCATAGGTTCACCACGCAGTCATATTATAATTATTAAATTATTCTGCATCCTCTACATAGTATTTTAGGTTTGTCTGGGATTGAGGATGTCTCTCATTTAGTTAGTCAGCTGCAGCAAGCCCACATCTGCCACATAACATCATATTAAACAAGCTATCAAACAAGCTAGGTAATCTTATAATCGCTCATGGAAAAATACATCGGATATCATAATATTTTTTGTCATGACTAATTTATTAATGATCCAGCATCATCTGTATTAAAGAGAAAGAATCACTTAATCAAATGTTTAAAGTGAATAAAATTGCCTTTACAGCCTACTTAGACATAAAGCTCCATTCACACCGCCAGTGACACACAGCGACAAAGCAACATTAATTTTCAATGAAGAGCTAGTGACTTCCAGCGACATGAGCGACAGAGACCGTTGGCGACAGAATGCAGGCATCAAGCGACGTGAGTCACGTGACAAAAGTTAAGAATAGCTTAACTTTATACAAATGAACAACAAGTTTTGCGAGCCACATCCAATAGGAATGAAAAATCTGTCAGTCGCATTCAGACAGGACAGAGTTCCAGAGCGTTTTCACTGTTGGATATTCACATTTCACATACATGGATATTAAAAATGATGCGTGGAAAATAAACTGTTGGTAGTCTTAGTGAGTTTGATACATTGATGGTTTATGTTGTTAATTTAATGATGCAATGAGCAGTTTAGCACTGGTTAATTATTTAATGCACTAAGCACTGCTATAGTTTATGTAACAGCACTCTCCAACAGCAGAATGCTACTTTTATTTCTTTTAAGTCTAATTCCTATTGAAATTAGAATGATATCTTAGTTTTACCGCCTATATATATATATATATATATATATATATATATATATATATATATATTATATATATATATATATATATATATAAATATCGTGATTGTAGGCAACAAGAATAAATAAAGCACCACAAAAAAAAAAGCAATTCACTGCGCCTAAAATGTAATGTATAACTGCAGAAAATATATATATGTTGTATTGAACATTAATGAAGCAACAGATTTTGTGTGAAAATAAATCATTCAAGTTGTTTATTTTTGTTAAATAAATTTTTTTTTTTATTATTAAACAATGGGGGCATTTTACCCCATACATGGTGGAAAAGGCTCACCAGCATGGGTTAAAAGGCACATGGTATTGATACAAATACTTCAATTTAAATAATGTCCAAGTTAATACTTGTTCAGAACAATCACTTTAGCAAAGTTTGTACTATTTTCTGCTTATTTTGAAAAATAAAATAATTAATTGATTAAAATATGTTAATATAAAAAAATACATTTTAAAATACAGAAACAAAATCGTTTTAAAGTAAATATTCTGAAAGTACTGAAGGAGATCCAATAATAATTGAATATATATTTACAGTAGTAACAACAACTAATATTTTATTATATGATATATGAATAATATCATGTTTTAACTATGGTATATGATTAATATCATGTTTATCACTAAACATGGTGATTATCTCTAATATGGACACCCAACATTATATATGATGTTTACCATCTGAATCTAACCATGTCATGTCAACAAATGAAAAAGTCAGCCATCTATTAATTATCATGTTAATTACTGTGTGCCTTTAGCCCCAACAGCATGTGTGCTTTTTACCCCAAATACCATACTTTTACATATTATTTCGTTATTTAAAAACAGTACTTAAATCTACAACATTTAAAAAAAACATCAAATATTAGATCAAGTAAGCACAGAATAAAATTTGCGGTGGTGCGCGCGATCGCATCAAGGATCAGACAAAAATACACGTGCATCTTGAAAAGCAGATGTTTTGGAAAGTACTACACCACGTTTTTGTGCCATCTAGTGGTTTCGATGAAAATAATATCAAAGGCACCTTTAGCCCCATTGTACCCTATTATTTAAAGATATGTCCAGAAGTGCAGTCTACCAATAACATAGCAATAGCACAGACAAAGTTGCTGGCAGTGTGAATGGGGCTTAACTACTGAAGCACTCTCCCACTGCCCACCGAACTCGTGTGTGTCGGTGAGGTAAAGGGGGAAAGCAGGCAGTGGACCAAACCACTGTGAGGAAAGGGAGGGGGATTCTAAACTTTCTAAACTTAAAATGCTTTTATTTATTTTTTTACTACTTAACACAATACTGCTTAACTACACAATTATTTTAAGTATATGTCATTAAATTATTTACCTGATAATTTTTATTGGCCTTCAGTCGCTCAGGCATATCATTAAAAATTATCTTAAGCCATACATTTCTAATGCTCAGATCTTTAGGAAGGTTATACGTTCTTGTATGTGCAGTTTATTGATGTCACGATTCCACATCGGGAATTTCAAAAGGGTAGATAATAATAATTCATATTTTAAAATGGGAAGTTAGAGTTCTGAAACTTGCAGTATGTGTTTATTGTACAGTAAAGTCTTACAATATGAAGAGCATTTTGATTCTTCATTCCATGACCCTTCAAGGAAAAATAAATGAAACAAGAAAAAATTAGTAATATATTTCCCTTACACCATGAAGAAGTGATTGACATTCATGAGGGACCTCTCTATGATATAATTTATTTTTTTTATTTTACACCGAATGTTAGTTGGACTACATGACTTGCATGACAATTGTTGCATCACTTTCATTTTGCAGTCAAAAGTTTTTAAAATATGAAAGTAATACAATATCAAATTAATTGTGTGTATGTATGCATGTATGTGTGTGTGTGTGTGTGTGTGTGTGTGTGTGTGTGTGTGTGTGTATATATATATATATAAACAGGCAGGCATACAGGAATGGGGGGAGACTGAAACAAAACAGTACCCCCATATGTATATATATATATATATATATAATATATATATATATATATATATATATATATATATATATATTATATATATATATAAATCTGAAAATGAAGCTTCTTTATCCCCTGAGTTGGTCATTCTAAAGATGTGTAGTCTGATAATCTGTATATTTTGTTCTTGTTCTTTGAATGACTGTTATGCACTGACTTCTTGATCTTTCAGATTCTTTAGATTGTCACAAATGCCTACCTGAGTATTGGCCCAATAATGAGAAGGACAAGTGCCTTCCTAAACCAGTGGAGTTTCTCTCCTGGGATGAGATCCTTGGGATTATACTGGCTGCTTTCTCTATTGCTGGCTCTTTAGCAGCTTTAAGCATAACTTTAGTATTCTACAAAAACAGGGCTTCTCCGATAGTAAGAGCCAACAACTCAGAACTAAGTTTCCTGCTTCTGTTCTCATTGACTCTGTGTTTCCTCTGTTCACTTGCTTTCATTGGTCGGCCCACTGAGTGGTCCTGTATGTTGCGTCACACAGTGTTTGGGATCACTTTTGTCCTCTGTATCTCCTGTGTTCTGGGGAAAACAATAGTTGTGTTAATTGCCTTCAAAGCTACACTTCCAGGAAGTAACATCATGAAATGGTTTGGGCCTCCTCAACAGAGACTCAGTGTTTTTGGTTTCACTCTTGTTCAGGTCCTTATATGTGTGCTTTGGTTAAAAATATCCCCACCTTTTCCTTATAACAATATGAATCACTACAAAGAAAAGATAATTCTAGAATGCAGTTTAGGATCAGCTGTTGGTTTCTGGGCTGTACTGGGTTATATTGGCCTGCTAGCTTTCCTTTGCTTTGTTTTAGCTTTTCTAGCCCGAAAGCTGCCTGATAACTTCAATGAGGCTAAATTCATCACTTTCAGTATGCTCATATTCTGTGCTGTATGGATCACATTTATTCCAGCTTATGTCAGCTCTCCAGGGAAATTCACTGTAGCTGTGGAGATATTTGCAATTTTAGCTTCAAGCTTTGGTCTGATTCTCTGTATTTTCGCCCCAAAGTGTTTTATTATAGTCTTTAGGCCAGAGCAGAATACCAAAAAACATTTAATGCGTAAAGTACCATTAAAAGCCCTTTGAGATGCACAAAAGTGCCAAATCAAACATCTTGTAATGTTAATGTCCCAGTTTTCAAACCACTGATATAACTATATATGTTTGTGCTATATGTGCATATGTATACTGTATATGTACTGTTATGTATATTGTTGGAAAAAGAACGTTTGAAACAGAAATATATATATATATATATATATATATATATATATGAATTTAAATATATTACTACATAGAAATAATATTATTAAATTGCAGTTTTATGAAACATTTTATAAAAATAATATTGCCTCATTTTTCTCCGCTCATGCCTTTTTGTAAATAAACACATTAGTGGGCATTCTAGCTTTAACAGTGATCAAACTTAAGTTAGCATCAAATCATTAACATTTGTGTGGGGAAATCCCCCGGAGGTAAGCAAAAAATGGTTGTACAGTTAAAATATAATTTTAGACCAGCTTCAACACACCTGATCCAGCTAATCAAGCTCTTCAGGACAGTGGCCCTCCAGGAACCAGAGTATGCTTTCTAGTGCCGTGAGCGTCGCCGCCACTGCGTCTGCAAAGTGCATTTGCAGGTTTTGATCGCTCGCTGCGTGGCTGCTTATCAAACAAAGGCACAAGTTATTTTGCAACACACAGGCATCAAGCACAATTTTGCAAATAGCTGTCAGCTTTGTCTCGCTGATTTCTTATACATTTTACGGCTGCAGTCAGGGAGAAATGTAAGAAATTTACACTGTATTAAAAATATATTTACCATTTTCAAAATGAAGTAAAAATTTGTAAACAGTTTGCCTATTATAAGTTATGTGCATTCGCTCTGCCTTTTGTAATAAACACATTAGTGGGCATTTCTAGCTTAACCAGCAAACCTAAGTGCATCAAAATCATTAACATTGTGCTTCCTCTGAGTACTGGGGGAACTGGGAAGCTCTAAAAACTCGTGACAGTAATTATTTAGACCAGGGCAACAACGACACCCACTTGTTTGCTAATCAAGCATCTAGGACAGGGACTTCTCCGCCCTAGCCGGAACCAAAATTGGCTTTCTATGCTGCAGTTTGAGCGTCCCCGCCACTAAAGTGCTTATTTGTGTAGCTTTTATCTCTGTGGCACTTCAAACAACAAAGTTATAAAACAAAGGCAGCATTAAAAATAGCTGGCTGTATCGCCTTACTTTACACGTGAGGCTAGGCACCTAGGATGCACAAAGAAAAAACCACTGTATTAAAATATTTAATATGCACAGAATGAAAAGTTCACTTATGATTATGTGCATCTCCGTAACATTCACGCAGATAAATGTAGGCCAAATGGCCGTGCTGTATATTTTCCTCAAAAAATGGACAGGTGCTAGTACACAATATTTTCGATTTGAACATTTAAAACATTTTTATTTATCATAAAGAACTGCGTGTTGGTTTTTACTTCAATCGCATTAAAAGTGGTATTGCCTATTTTAGTGTAGCTAGGATTACATGGATCTATATGCAAAATTTCAATATTCTCACATATTAGGCCTATATTTGTCACAAGTAAAAAAAAAAAATAATTAAAAACAAATTATATTTTAAAATTCCTTTAATAAAACAGCATGCATTTTTTACACACATACTTTCTTATTCTTTGCCTGTCCTTTATTTTCACAGATAATTACTTGGCAAAAAGATATCAGTTTGTACACTGATTAAGAAATTGTTGAGTTTTTTATAAATGATTTCCTTTATTTTAGTAAAACACTGAAGCACTGTATAATTTTGCTCCCATTATTTAGGCCTAACTAAAACAAGAAACAAATAAATTAAATCTGGCCACGAATTAGCTACATCATTGAAACCGAAAAGAATGGATGGATTAATAAAATGCCCGCACGTTAAACTAAAGTTCTCTCATTATAATCAACAAAGTGCACACGATGTAAAAAAAAAAAAAAAAAAAACCTTCATTAATTGACAGCTTCAGTGCTTTTAAAGGGAGCCTCCTTTACTTGCTTTTGTACATTTATATATTTATATAAAATATATTAAAAAATTGCAGCCGCATTTAGATGCAGGAGTGTATACTATTCCTTAAAATATCAGAGTGCAACATTTGCGTGGCATAACATTTATTCTTATTTGTCTACATATTTTATCTTCATTAAAAATCTTGTTTTATTTTGTATAATTGCATGCAAAAAAACAAAAAAAAATGTACTGCATATGCAAAATGTGAAACTGCAATCTTATTCGCAGTCTATAGCATTTTATAATTATTTGTACAATAATATTTAACTTAACCTGCTTTGTATCTTTATTATTTAATGCAAAAGAGATTTATTAAAACAAGTTTATGAGAATCATGCATCTGTTTAATTAATAAATTGATCAAGAACAACTACTGATCAAGAATTGGAGCGGCATCGGCCTTTAGATCATTTTTAAACATCAAATAGCCTTCAATTTACAGGTTATAACTGCATCTGTCTTGGTTGTAGACTTGTGAAGATTTATTTTTAATGCGGATCCCATACTGTAACCTGAAAGAAATGTGCTCTACTACTATTCATATTCAAGTGTTTGTGCGGAAAATTAATACACATGCATTACAGGGAGGCATCCTCATGGTCACTTGAATTATTTCCTGATAATGAAATAACTTAAAATTGGGGTGCCTCACATACATGGGAAACATATAAACAGAAAGCTTGAAAGGTCTACTTTTAAACGAACCAGTTCAAAATGAAAACAAATAATCCCTGATTATGTGATCTGTGAAAGTTGCATTTCTCTCGAAAGGCACGTCCATGTGGAGAGAGTCACCACCGTGAATGTCATCTTGCAGCCAACAAGAAAACATTAGTTTATTAATAAATAAACTTTTTCACAATTATTAGGTTACTTCTGTCTGTGCTTTGTGGCAAACTTAATGCGTGTGCTTGAGCGCAGAATATATTAAGGCTCATTATGGATTAGACTGTGTTAATTTAATATAAATGTGTGATTAGTTGAATAATGACTTAAATTACTACTAGTAACTAAAAAAATCTTACGTGGGGGCAGCCCTATTAAAATCCTTCTAGACATCTCTGTTAAAGTTTTTAAAGCATTATATATTCATTTGCATAAATTCTGCTTTCAGAATGGTCCATAACGGAGAGATGACATTCTTAATATAGATTTTTCCTCTGAAACACAAAAATGAAAATTGAAATAAAATTGATAGGCCTATTTTATTTTTTGTGAATGGTAAACCCTTCTCCATTCTGCAGATATTGTTGCTTCTGGTTTGTGCATTGTAAATCACAAAAAGTCAAAATATTTTGTCTCCCAAAAACTCGGGTCTTTTTTGTCAAGTACGTAACGCATGTGTATTTACAAAATCCAAAATAGCCTATAAAACAGGTTCATAGACAGATACTTTTCTGATGTATGGACTCTGTTTAGGATTTAGAAAAACATAAAGAGATGGTTCAATATATTGGTAATAGATACATTCTGTTAGAAATTATATTTCAGGTTTTGATTGAATGTCAGGTCAATTATGCTGGAATTGCCCAATAATGAAACAAAAAATTATTAAGCCTAATGTCTCAGGATGTTTCTTATTACTGCAATATATTTTTACATTTGTATTGCCAAAACGACTGCAGCATTGCTGCATACAATTAAAACAGTGCAAAACTGAAAATAGTACAAAGCAGCACATTAAGAACAAAAGCTTTTCTCTTTGATTCAAGATTTCAAGATTCAAGATTCAAGATTTTTTATTTGTCACATACACAATTATATAGAGCATATATAACCAGTAGTGAAATGTGAGTCAGGTCCGCTCCATGGACAGTGCAATTATTAAAGAATACAACACAGATGAAAATATACATAAATATAGCTATGAAACAATGAAATAAAAGTAAACAATAAAAATATAAGAATAAAATATAAAATATATAAAAGAGATGTATACTGCAGAATTAAATATATAGTGGAAAATAATGTGCATGAAAGTAAACTGTAGTCTTAAATATTAAGATACACAGGAATGTACAAGAGGAGAATGTGCAAACAGGTTGACACTTTCAGTATGTCAATGTGAGGTAGTGAATGATGAATATCTTACTGATAAAGTGAATATTAAGTGGAGACATGAAGATGTTAAGAGGGCTGGTTTTGAGTTTAGGAGCCTGATAGCCTGGGGGAAAAGAAAAACTCCTCCTAAGTCTCTCAGTTTTTGGACATCAGGCTACGGAAACGCTTATCAGATGGCAGCAAAGTGAAAAGATGGTTACTGGGGTGAATGGAGACTCCCCTTGATTATTTTAATAGCTCTGCTTTTAGCAGCGTTTGAGGTAGATGTCCTGCAGAGAGGGGAGAGCAGACCCTGAGATTGCGCTCAGCTAAGCGCACACAACTCTCTGAAGGGCTTTGCAGTCATGACTGGAGCTGTTCCCATACCACACTGATATACACTGAGTCAATACGCTTTCTATGGCCCCCTGAATAGAAAGTTTTCAGGATTGCAGGTGAAACCCTGAATTTTCTCAGCTGTCTCAGATGGTTACAGTCTTTGCCTGGCTTTATTAAACCTGTGTTTGAATGTGTGTGTAGTCCAAGTCAGGTCCTCTGAGATGTTTACACCGAGGTACTTGAAGCTGCTCACCCTCTCCACAGGGGTCCCGCTGATCATAAGAGGAGGTATAGGGCTGCTGCTGTCTCTTCCTGAAGTCAACAATCAGCTCTTTGGTTTTGCTCACATTCAGAGAGAGACAATTGTCCTGGCACCATGATGTTAATTTCTCTAACCTCATCCAAGTATGCGGTCTCATTATTGTTGGAAATGAGGCCCAGAAACCACAGTATCATCAGCAAATTTAATAATGGATGTGGAGCTGTGGGAAGACACGCAGTCATGTGTGTAGAGAGAGTAGAGCAGGGGACTCAGGACACAGCCCTGTGGAGCTCCTACGTTCAGGGTGATGGAGTTAGAGGTGAACTGGCCTACTTTCACCACTTGAGGTCTGCCGGTGAGGAAATCAAGAATTCAGTTGCATAGTGAAGAATTCAGGCCGAGGTCCATGAGTTTAGAAGCTAGCGTGATGGGGACTATAGTATTGAAAGCTGAGCTATAGTCGATAAATAGCAGCCTTACATAGTTCCTGTTATTGCTGTCAATGTGTGTAAGAGAAGAGAGTGCAGGATGTGAGAGATGGCATCATCAGTGGATCTGTTGGGGCGGTAAGCAAACTGAAGAGGGTCCAAAGTATCCGGGATGGAGGAGCAGATGTGGTTTTTAACCAGTCCCTTAAAGACCTTCATGACTATTGATGTGAGGGCAACTGGATGATAGTCATTCAGGCAAGAGGGGTTATTGTTTCTTAGGCACAGGGATGATGACAGATTTTTTTTTTTGAAGGAGGTGGGAACCACCGATGTAGCAAGAGACTCATTAAAAATGGATGGATGTAAACAAACCAGCGAGCTGATCAGCACAGGACCGCAGAATACGGCCAGAAATCCCATCAGGTCCGGCTGCTTTCCTGACATTCACTCGCTTTAGAGCCCTCCGAACCTCGTCCTCAGACACGGTGATTACATGATTATCGCTGCTCTGACTGCTGTTTCCTGACGCGCTGATCGGCAGACTCGCGCTGCTCAGATTGCTTTCAAAGCGGCCGTTAGAAAGTGTTCAGCTCGTCAGCCAGCGACGGATCTGCTCTCACCTCTGCAGAGGATTTATTTCCAAAGGCACAGATGGTTCTTAGTCCTTGCCACATGCGTCAGGAGTCATTGAGCTGGAAATGTGACTCTATTCGTTCCCTGTATCGGAGTTTGGCGGCTCTTACTGCGCGTCGGAGAGCATAGCACGATGCTTTGTACTCACTCATGTTTCCCGACAAAAGACCGGCGTTGTAAGCAGCAGTGCGTTTGTTTACTGCTGCACGGATTGTACTGTCCACCCAAGGTTTCTGATTAGAGAAGGTCCTTATAGATATTGTATCCGTAGCTTGTTCGGCTAGCGTGTTTACAAAGCTTAATGCTACATCCGTGAACTCGCTAAAGTCTCCAGCGATGACCCGAACATGTCCCAGTCTACGTCATCAAGAGCCGCCTGTAGCATGGCTTCTGAGTGGGGGCGGACCAGCGCGTCACCACCCTCTGCACCGGGGGTTCTTGAACGAGCCTTTGTTTATATTCCGGTGTGAGGAAAATGGCGGCATGGTCCGATTTGCCGAAAGCCGGTAGTGAGCGAGCGAGTTGTAGGCATGCTTAAACTGAGTGTAGCAATGATCCAGTGTATTCGGTCCTCTGGTTGGACAGGATACATGTTGATAAAAAATAGGCATAACCTGCCTGAGGTTGGCTTTGTTGAAGTCCCCAGCGATGATAACAGCAGCGTCAGGATGTTTTGTTGATGTTGCCGCTGAGCGCATCGTGAAGCTCGGACAAAGCCAAACCGGTGTCAGCTTGTGGTGGGATGTAGACAGCAGTAACGATGATCGATGAAAACTCCCGGGGAAGATAGAATGGGCGGCAAATAATAGATAAATGTTCCAGATGAGGCGAGCAGGAGCGCGACAGAGTGGAGATATTCCTGGGGTCACACCATTTCTTGTTAATCATGAAACACACTCCTCCACCTTTGGATTTACCGGCCTCGGCTGTTCTGTCCATCCGTAAAGTTTTCAGACGGCGTTACAGCAGTGACCGGACACTAGCAAGCAAAACACTCTTCAGACAAACAAAGGATGTTACAGTCCCTAATGTCCCGTTGGAAACTTATCCTGACTCTAAGATCGTCCATCTTATTCTCCAGAGACTGGACATTGGCGAGCAGAATGCTCGGTAGAGGAGGACTGTGAGCTCTTTTTCTCAGTCTGTTGCGGACCCCAGCACGTTTCCCGCGGTGTTTCTTGATCCGTCGCCTCGGGGGTGGTTATTCAGGTGGCCATTGTTCTTCTCGGTGTTCCGGAGAATCTCAGATGGCCACGATGGGTTGGAGGATAAAGTGTCCTGAAACAGGTTAGTGAAGCGGTATCCAATGTCCAAAAGTGTTCCTTTGTCATAAGTGATCAGTGCAGAGGTTATGTGTGTAAAAAGAGAAAGCAAAAGTAGGTAAAAAAGTAAATAAAAACACAATCTAAGCGGAGCAACCTGGACGGCGACCGAACTCGGCGGCGCCATCTTGTATAAGCGGTGTTGGCAGATGTGCCAAAGAGTGTCTCGTTTGGTTTCGAAAGAGACTTTCACCGGTTTCTTTGTTTCTCTCTCAGAGGCCTCATGTCTCCTGAGAAAAAAAACAAACCATTTTTTATTGTATGTAATACTTTGTATGTCGTTGCAAAAATTGCAAAAGCCAAACCAAACGAGACATTTGTCCTAAAACAGACATTTGCTTAAACCTGCAAATATTGAAATGCTCATCAGATATTCTCCATATGAAAGAGCAAGAGTTTCACACCTTTATTTCAACCGCACCAAGCTATACAGAACTAACCCCAAACCCCAACCCCCTCCAGCTGGACTTAATTCAGTCAGGCTCTACCTGATTTCTGTGTTTGAAAACGAATGTTGTGAATCGGGTTGTTTTCTAATAAAATGACAAAATTCTTAAGTTGTATTGTGTGGTCTTTTTATTTATTTATTTATTTATTTATTTATTTATTTATTTATTTATTCATACATACATACATACATACATACATACATACATTTCATGGATTCCCCCAATCTCCCGCACAGCCAAATTCTGTATACAAAACTGTATTATTTATTTATTTTAAATGGATTAATTATTATTTAAACACATTTTAATTAATTCAAAGGAACGATAAAAAGTGATACATTTCTTAATTTGTGGACATAATTTTCGACATGTCATGGGCTCTGTATATGGGAATAAAATGTGTTAAAAAGGCCAGATAACGAATAAATATGTGTGACCTGCTAAAATAAATAAGTGAATTATTAAATGTAAGTTTCAAGCCTTTCATAATTTGTGACATTAATGTGACTATAGTGCCAAAATATGTGTTAGAACTAGGCCTAGCCTATAACATGTAACAGGCCACCTTTTCAATCATTTTATTTTATGGCATAATGCACACATCCTTAAATGTAATCTATATATTCCAAGTTAATATCCCATTTTTTGTATGATTTCTAGTTTTTCATGTCGCAGGTTTAATCTATTATTATTTATTTCTCACAACTTATTTTGTTCAAGGGTTTTTTTATTATTATTTATTTATTTATTTATTTATTTATGGTTTGAGTCTGAGTAAATTGCGGCGTGAATAAAGTCTCATGAACGTGCAGCCTTATACACATAGATATGCATGCTTGTACAGTGGACCAATGGCCAAGGTCAGAATTTTCCATTCAGAAACTTTCATTAGCCTGTAGATCGAAATAAATTTTAAATTAATGTTTTAATGATTTTTAAGGATGTTATAATGTTATATTATAAAGTTATTTTTGTTTTATTTTGTTATTTGATCTCCATTTACAAAACAAAATATAATTGCAGTCAGTTTGCAAACTGTCCCTTTGCGCCAACTGGCATGAGTTTCGTGAACGACTTTAACATGCGACTGACTGTTAGTTAACGCCGCGGCCCTGCAGTGTTGGTACACGTGGCGGTATTAGGCATTTTGGTTGGCCACCTACTGTAGGTCTACAGGGGTGGCAGGTCAACAAAGCCAACACTGAGTTGTTGCAGGGGTTTGAATTATATTTTCTCTTGATCTATTGATCTGCTGCCAATAACACTGAGTTGTTGCAGGGGTTTGAATTATATTTTCTCTTGATCTATTGATCTGCTGCCAATAACACTGAGTTGTTGCAGGGGTTTGGTTAATAAAAAGACCCAGATAAAATTTGAATTAGCATTATAATAGAGAGTGCTACAGTCAGAGGGTCAAATGAAGATGAAAGAGATGTGTTTTCAGCTTGAAAATGATTAAGGATTTCTTAATGAAGAAGGGCTGCTTAGCAGGGGCGTGTCTACGTGGTGGCCAGAGGTGGCACCTCCAGCAGTATTTCACCGGCTGAAATATTGCTGGACACCCCAGGTGCCCCCCACCAGATGTCTTGCGATAGGCTTGTTTTTAGTACATTTCTAACTGGATCTGGCAGAGGCAGATCCTGGCATGTGCAGCTGCCTGGGGCCGCTTTCTTCTCCTCTTTATACTTAAATTTAGGCAGTTTCTATAGTGTGATATATGAAAAATATTGAGAGCGCATAATGTTACATGATCCATGTAATACACAATGAATTTTCCATGCTCTCGCTCAGATATTGCATGTACATGCCTTAAACGCTGTCTTTGCATCACTGAAGACCAGAAGAGCTTTTTTTCTAATTCAGGTGAGGAGTAGGCTTATCTCACTAAATGGAAGCAAGCTGATTATAGTCAGCCTTCTCTAGTTATTTATTTTATTAATACCTACTCACTATGTAAATCACTGCTACTTCGAGAGTGAATCCCTCATAAATATGCAGACATCAATCCCGAAACTTTGCAACGTGTGTGGCCGAAAAACAAAGTTCTACATTTTAAATGGATTATATACTAGAAAGCTTGCACAGAGTGCTCATAACCACTAAAAAGCTGTCACTCTGTTTAGTGAGTGTATACACAATGTGCCATAAACCCCACGCAAGAAGGGCTGCCAGAGTCAGATTTGACAGATCTCAGGTCGAGAATAAGGAGAGACTGACAAGACACTGGCTATGTTTACATGCACACATTTTGGTTCAATCGGACTGAATTCATTACGATTGATGAATCTGATTGTAGTGTTTACATGAACGCTAAATAAAGTGATCTGGTTTATGTGTGCGTTTATATGTCACAAGCTTCAAATCGGAATAGATTTTTTTACATGCGCACACTGCACAAATAGTGAAAGTGAAAAGTGTAAGTGACATCGAGTTTCTCATTGTTTGCACATAATAACCACTCTCCTACACGGTTTCTTTATTTGTTTTTAACAGCAGAATTAATATTTACCCGTTTATGGATATACATATAAACCGTTGTGTTGTGCTGCTTATATTTATCACGCAAAAAAAAAAAAAAAAGAAAAAGAAAAAAAAAAAGCCCCTCCCAGTGCCCAGACTGGGTTGCCTGTGGATGAGTATCCAAAACAAGGTTGTCCTGCTCCACTTCACAGTTGCCGAATGAAAGTAGAGTTTTATAATGATAGGACACGCATTTATACAACACTTTATTCAAAAGGAAGAGCCCCTTGTTCCGTGTGTCATACGTCATTACGTTATTACTGCGTCATTGCACATGCGCAGTTCTTTCAGTTTCGTGGTTCAATCTGATCGAGTGTTTACATGCACGCTCAATCGTATTATAGGAGAGGAACAAACCACCCCCTTCAATCCAATCGAAATTTCATTCAGATCAAGCTCAATCAGATCGATTAAGGTGTTTATATGAATGTTTTTCAATCCGATTGAGCCGTCAATCCGATTACAAACGGATTATTTGGGTGCATGTAAATGTAGCAAATATCTGATCTTGTAAGATGTGCTCCCTTTACACATCCCCTTCCTGAGCTCGACAGGGGATAGAGAGCCCTTCCTGAGCTCAACGAGGGATCTGGAGCCCTCAATGGGCTTGACTGGGGATCTGGAGCCCTCCGTGGGCTATGCTCTGGGGCCTGAGCTGACACTGGAGCGAACTCTGGGGCCCTGACACACAAATGAACTAACTCTCCTACCTAGCTACTGGAGTGAGTGAGCTCTGGAGCTGAAGCCGACACCCTTCTCCTCACCCCTAGTCTCCTCTTCTGGATTGGGGGGAAAAAGCATGGTCTGGGCCAACACAGGAGCGAACTCTGGGGCCTGGGCCAACACTGGAGTGAGTCAAGTCAAGTCAAGTCTGCTTTATTGTCAATTCTTCCACATGTACAGTACATACATACAGAGAATTGAAATTGCGTTACTCTCAGACCCTTGGTGCATACAGATAACACTAACAGTAGAACATTAAATACAGATAATAAAATATAAAGTACAACTATACAAACAGGTAATGTAAAAAAGAAAGAAAAGTAAAGCAGCACAAGGCATATGGAAGATAGAGTGCAAACCAGTAAAATAAACAGTGCAGATATAATGATTGTAGTGCAAAAGAGCTTATTCAGTCTGATTAAAGTGTCAAAAATCTCAGAGAGCAGTTCTTTATTTAAACTGACAGAAGAGGTGGTTGAATGAGGTCAGTTAACTGCTGAATGAGGTAGTGAGCAGACCAATGCTGTACAAAGTGTCTAGTGCATGTCTCATTGTGTTAGTGGGAGCTGGGGGTGGGAAGTAGGGACTGAGGTTCAGAGTTCAGTATGAGGAAAAAGAGGGGAGGGGGGGGCAAGGTCGGGAGGGTGTTCAGCTTCCTGACAGGCTGATGAATGAAGCTGTCCTTCAGTCTGCTGGTCCTGGCCTGGAGACTCCACAGTCTCCCCCCTGATGGCAGCAGACTGAAGAAGCTGTGTGATGGGTGGGTGGGATCACCTGTGATGCAGAGGGCTTTACGGGTGAGACGGGTTCCATAAATGTCCTGGAGGGAGGGGAGGGAGACACCAACGATCTTCTCAGCTGCTCTCACTATGTGTTGAAGGGTCTTCCGACAGGACACGTTGCAGGCGCCATACCACACAATGATGCACCTTGTCAGAATGCTCTCGATGGTGCCTCTGTAGAAGGTACACATGATGGGAGCCAGGGCTCTGGCTCTTCTCAGTTTGCGGAGGAAGTAGAGATGCTGCTGTGCTTTCTTGGCCAGTGCTGCAGTGTTTTCATTCCAGGAGAGGTCCTCTGTGATGTCCACAACTAGGAACTTGGTGCTGCTCACTCTCTCCACAGACGCACCATTGATGGTCAGAGGAGCATGCTGAGTGTGCACTCTCCTGAAGTCAACAACAATCTCCTTTGTCTTCTTCACGTTCAGAGAGAGATTGTTGTCACTGCACCACCTGGCCAGGCGGCTCACCTCGCTCCTGTAGTTTGTCACATCTCTGTTGCTAATGAGACCCACCACAGTCGTGTCATCCGCAAACTTAATGAAGAGGCTGGAGTTGTGTGATGGTGTACAGTCGTGCGTCAGCAAAGTGAAGAGGAGGGGGCTCAGCACACATCCTTGGGGGGCCCCAGTGTTCAGTGTGATGGTGCTGGATGTGTTGCTGCTGTCCTGTACTTCCCGAGGTTATCCAGTCAGAAAGTCTAACAGCCAGTTGCACAGCGAAGTGTTGAGCCCCAGCTGGACCAGTTTTTAGAATGAGCTGTTGAGGGATGATTGTTTTGAATGCTGAACTGGAGTCTATGAACAGCATTCTGACGTATGAGTCTTTTTTTCTCTCTAGATGTGTGAGTGCTGAGTGGAAGGGTAGTTGAGATGGCGTCATCAGTCAAGCTGTAGGGCCGATATGCAAACTGGAAGGGGTCCAGGGAGGGGGGGGCAGACTTGATGTGTTGCATGACTAGCCGTTCAGAGCACTTCATGAGAACAGGGGTAAGTGCAACTGGACGGTAGTCTTTCAAGCAGGATGGAGACGGCTTCTTTGGGAATGGAATGATGGTGGTAGCTTTGAAGCATGTGGGGACAACAGCCTGACTAAGCAAGATGTTAAAAAATGTCTGTGAAGACATCAGTGAGTTCTGCTGCACAGTCTCTCAGTACATGCCCAGGAATGTTGTCATGACCCGGAGCTTTGCGTGCGTTGATCCTGCTGAGGGATCTCCTCACGCTGTCCGGGGACAGCATCATCACCTGGTCACCGGGAGGAGGTGGAGTCTTCTGTGCAGTGGAGCTGTTTGTGCCTCAAAGTGAGCGAAGAAAGCGTTCAGCTCGTTCAGCAGGGAGATGGTGCTGTCACAGGTCCGTTGTGGGGGCTTGTAGTCCGTAATGGTCTGTATCCCCAGCCACAGGCTCCGAGTGTCTCTGCTGTCGCTGAATCGATGGGCTATCCTCCTGGAGTACTGTCTGTTAGCCTTAGTACTTGTTTTCAGGCCCACCTCATCTCCAGCTTTGAAGGCAGCATTCCGCGTCTTCAGGAGTCTGTAGACCTCCCCTGTCATCCAAGGCTTCTGGTTGGCCCGGACAGTGATGGTCTTTGTGACTGTTACATCATCAATACACTTATTGATGTAGGCAGTGACAGTCTCTGAGTACTCCTGGAGTTCTGTGGTTTTATTGTATGTGGCAGCCTGTTTAAACATATTCCAGTCAGTGGTGTCAAAACAGTCTTGAAGAGCCTCAGATGACTCTTCTTGCCACACTTGTATCTGTTTGTGAACTGGTTTGGTGACTTCAACGAGTGGTCTGTATGCAGGCATTAGCATGACAGTGATATGGTCTGAGGCACCGAGGTGGGGGAGGGCTTTGTAAGCTCCTCTCTGTGTGGTATAAAGAAGGTCTAAAATGTTTTTACCTCTTGTTGGAAATTAATGTGTTGGTGTATTTTTGGGAACACACTCTTTAAGTCTGCATGGTTGAAATCCCCAGCCAAGATGAGAAAAGCATCAAAGTGGGCTGTCTACTGTTCACTGATGTGGTGGTACAGTTCATTCAGTGCCTCACTCCTGTTATTGTTGGAGCTGGGGGGAACGTAAACAGCAACGAGCAGAATGGCTGAATATTCCCTCTGCAGATAGAATGGCCGGCACTTAATAATCATAAACTCCACCAGGGGCGAGCAGTGTTTGCAGACCACATCAGCATCGTGGCACCACGCATCATTGATGTAAACACAAAGCCCGACACCACATAATTTACCTCCCGCGATGAGAGCTCTGTCCTCTTGATAGAATGTCAGCTGATCGAGCTGGATAGGACTCAACACATCAGGAACACAGAATGACATCTGACCGAGAACTAGAAACAGAACTCACTTTAAATACACAGGACTTGATGAGGGGAAGACGAGGGACAACTGACACTAATGAGACGATAATATGGGAAACACCTGGGACCAATGAATTCAAAACACGAGAGACAGAAACTGGGTAACAGAGCAAAGACACACACTTATGTTAATACATTAATATGTGCTTTATAAGTACTAATAAACAGTCAAAATGTTAACAATATGCATGCTAATAATCAAGTTAATAGTAATAATTGGTCTCTAAACTAAAGTGTTACCAATAGTGTTAATTATACTCTGTAATTTGCATTGTTGGACTGTTGTAACATTGTAAAGTGAATAAATGTTTTGTTTTGAGACGCCTGTTCACTGTTCATTACACTATTGTAGAAAATGTAGAAATATTTAAATACAGATTGAACACATCTTTAAAATACAAAATGTGGCTTGTAAATACTGGTAAATATTACTTTAAAAACAACAAGGTTTATGTTTGATTAATTTAAAACTATAGTTTGTAAATTTAAAAAAACTGAGTTGCCATTACTTAAGACTTCAAGTTGGAAACATGTAAAATTTAATAGAACAAACAAGGATAAAATGAGTTCAAAATACTTAAAAAGCTGATGCAAATAGTTGCCTTAATTTTATTGAGTAAAACTGGCACAAATTATTTTACAGTGCAGATGCTATTGAGTACATGGTGTGCCCAGATGAGTTCTGGTCCAGTCCAAATAAGGATCAGTGTGTCCCCAAAGAAGTGAAGTTTCTATCCTACCAGGAACCTCTGGGCATCTCTCTATCCACTGGTTCCCTGCTTGGCACCTGCTCCTATGTTCTTGTTATGGTCATTTTCGCTCATCACCATAACACTCCCATAGTACGTGCCAACAATTCAGAGCTCAGCTTCCTGCTGCTTTTGTCAATCAAACTGTTTCCTGTGTGTGCTGCTGTTCATTGGCCGGCCACAGTTATGGACATGTCAGTTAAGACATGCTGTGTTTGGCATAAGCTTTGTCTTGTGAGTGGATCAGAAAAGGAGAGAGATGTGGACCACTCTAATCATCTGCCTGTATCTTTCCTTTAACTTTATTTCTGCAACTTCAATCCTCCGATTGGATACCTGTCAGTTCCAGCGCCGCTTCAGGTTGTACCAGGCTGGAGATGTCATGCTGTTTAAGGTTCACTTCCTCACAGTGTTTCCAGAGCTAATCTTCAGAACAAAGCCAGAGCTACCATACTGTGAGCAGTGAGTCTATAGTGGATAAGTACAGCTATACAAGTACAGCTATACAAGCCTTTTATTGTGGCCAGCCTAAGGCACATCTGTGCAATAATCATGCTGTCTAATCAGCATCTTGATATGCCACACCTGTGAGGTGGCAAGGAACCAAAACACCATCGATGACAGAATTGAGAAAAAAACCTTGGGAGAAACCAGGATGCAGCATATAGATTGTGCAGAGGACTCATCTGGTTCTGTGGTCTTGTCCCGATGGCCGTCTAGGAGACAAGGTATTCATTGGGGATCTGTCTCTGGGGCTCATCTAGTTGTCCTGGTCTCCACTAAAATTCAGGGCTGTAGAGGTTGTCTCTACACTACAAAAAATAACCATCAAAATATAAGAAACAAATGCATGATTTAAGAAGATACAGACTAGAAACAAGTAAAATTATCTGCCAGTGCAGTAAAATAATTACACTTGGTAAGATTTCTTGAAATAAGAAAACGTCACACTACATAGCCGGAAGGAACACAGAGTTGAGAGAAATCAAGAGAGTCTTAATTAATCCAACACAGGGGTAAATCCAACATGGAACACAGGAAGACACATGTATGTAACTGGTAACTTGTTTGTATACTCGACAAACACATACATGGGTTTAGACACTAGACACACCTGGGAACTAATCAAACCATACATGGGAGACAGAAACTGGGTCACAGGGGCAAAACACACCATAATGAGTCCAGGGGTGTGACATTACTCCCCCCTTCCGGAAGGTGTGTACTCGCACCGTAGAAACAACAGGGGGTGGGGGGGGGGTCGGAACTTGGGAGGAGGTTCCGGTGGAGGACGGACTCCCGGGAGGGGGCCAGCAGACAGGGACCACGGAGGAAGGAGCCAGAGAGGAGACAACGGAGGGAGGAGACAGGAGGGATCTGGAGCAGGAGGAGCCCAGCAGGACCCAGGCCACAGCCATAATGGCCCAAGGTGGAGCCGACGGTGGAAGGATCCATGGAGGAGGAATGGCCGCCGACTCCAGGGGGTCGACCCACAGCAGCGGAGCAGGTGGAGGAGGAGCCGAAGAGCCAGGGTGACGGGGAGGATCCGGAGGTCCTAGGCGGAACTGATGGTTCTGGCGACCGACGCGAAGATGTGGATCCAGAAGGCCGCAGTGGAGCCAGAGCGACAGAGGACTGAGGTGAAGCCGAGGGGATGAAGGAGCCTGACGGAGCCAGAGGGAAAGAGGGACGAGGCGAAGCCAGAGGAGTGGAGTGCCGAGGCGCAGGATGGTCGACGCCAGACCCGGAGGAGGGAGGGAGGCGGAGTCAAGTAGGCGGAGCTTGTGGACTGCTGGGCCACAGTGGAGAGGAGGGAGCTAGGAGCCATGGTGGAGCTGACGGGTCAACGGGCCGAGGCGGAGTCCAGGCCTCAGAGGTTGAAGGTGGAGGTGAGGGAGACTCCGGCCACGCTGGAAGATGGCAGTCCCACGGAGCTCGCATCGCAATGATGGTGGACTGAGGGATAGCAGAGGTGCTGCCAGACGACAGCAGTGGAGGACGCAGGAGAGGGTGGGAGGGCGGGCATTTTGGAGGATTCCTTATAGGAACAGGCACTGGAGCGAGCTCTGTAAACCTGTAAAGACTTTATGTAAGCTACAAGTTTGTTAATCGATTGTAGTCGGTTCTACCTAAGCCATCAGCTTGCTTTATTATTATTATTATTATTATTATTATTATTTTAAATAATAGTTTGAAAGTGGAATTCTTTTTTAAAAAACTACACTGTCATTCTGTTTTTAATTTGATTATGTAGTGCTTCATGGGATTGCAGTTCTTTTTATAAACCTTTAAGTACACAGTCTTGTACCTTTTGTCTTTTTGTCCAGTTTTCAAAAAAAGTTTTCCTTCAAATCAAAGTTAAGTGTGGAGATTGACTTCACAAAGTTTCTCTCTCTCTCTCTCTCTCTCTCTCTCTCTCTTTACTTAAATGTTTAAAGCATGAATGGAAAAAACAAATCTGGAACCAGCGTGGTTGAGCATGAATGCACTATATTAGAGATTAAGAAAGTGAAGGAGGGAGAGAACATTTTATGTATATGCCTCAATACATGCTCAAGGTTGCATAACAAAAACATACACTGAATTAAAAATGGTAAAAATAAACAACATCCCAAGTACAATTGATTTATATTACATATTTAACGAAGTCATTTTAAGCTGAAACTTGAAAATAAATGGGGAAAAAAAATATACTACAAGAGAAAGCAGTAGTGTGTTCCTGGGATTTCTAAAATGATCTTTCACCTATAGTAGACAGTCAGAATTTGAATTTGAATCTGGGTTCAGGTTTTGTTGTAATATTGCATTTTATTCAATAGCCACATTACCTGATGATGCATAAGTTAATTACACACCATATGTGCTTGTGTTTTTCAGCAGCTGTGAGGCGTAACCATCTAACATCTGAGGCCACAGAGGAAGACATTGATTCCACCATAAAAAGATGGCTGTATCTGGCCCCAGACAGAGATGGTGGCCAAAAAGAAAGGATAAAGAGCAAAGTGCATGAGGACAATATGACTGGTTAACAGGCTTTAGGCATGGATGTTCAAAAGCTCTGTCCAGAGTTCAACATGTTCAGTGACAGAATCATGACTGTTTCAGAGTCATTTGAAGAGTGCTACTTGTTCCTAACCATAAACATGGACGTTCAAGTGTTATGTGAAGTGAAACTTGTTCCTGACCAGAAACATAATTGTTCAAGTGAGTAAATCTTGTTCGTGACCAGAAACATGAACGTTCAAGCATTAGGCAAAGCAATGAAACTTGATGACCAGAAACATGGATGATCAAGTTACATTTAAAGTGAAACATCATGAACCAAAAAATGGAACTTGTTTTATTTTTGTTTTTATTTATTTTTTGCTGAACTGACAGAGGAGTGTCATTTTAGAGAGGAGTTGTTTGTACAACTGACAAATGTCAGATGCCAATTCTTTGATGTTTAACACAAGTAAATATTTGTTCAGAATACTGTTTTGTTGTGACTATTTATCTGGGAGGGGTGTGTAAGTGGCTTGGTTATGGTGGTGTTGAGGCTGACATGTGGAACTCATCTGGTCCAGCGTATTGGACCAGGATAGGGCCAGCTAATGTCATACAGGTGGCTGAGATATGGATCTGTCATGGCCCATATTGTGGCTGCCAGGTTTAGTTCACCTGTGTGTCAGGCTCCGGTGTGGCTCAGTTCTGGCCTTTCTGGTTAAAGACTGGTGTTGATATGGTTTACTTAAGGTTATGTTTTGGTTCCAATGTTACATCTTGATCTGGCCCAATTCAGGGCCAGTTATGGGTAATTAACTTGGCTGAGACTTAGGCCAGTTATGGCCCATGTGTGGCCCTTGTCTGGAATCCAGACCTGGTCCACACTAGGACCGTCATTCATTGCGGTATGTGGGCCAACCAAAAGCTGGTTGTGTGGGCCAGAGCTGGGCCAGAGAAAAATTGCTATGTGGGACAGTACTTAAGTATACCTGATTGCAAGTTGTCACTACAAATTGTGTTTAAGTTATGCCAACTAATTAATACTACATTAATACTGTACTTAGAAAAAGTGAGGAAACCGATTGCCTTAAAATTTCTAAGTAAAGTCAACTTATTACATTTTACAGTGTAGAAAAAAACCCAGTGAACTACCTCTTTAAAGAAGCAGTTCATCACTTTTAGCATGCTGATCCTCTGTGCTGTGTAGATTCCATTTGTTCCAGCATATGTGAGCTCAACAGGGAAATATGCAGTAGCTGTGGAAATATTTGCCATTTTAGCTTCTAGTTTTAGATTACTGGTGGCCATATTTACCCCGAAGTGCTACATCATCCTTTTACATCCAGAAAAAAAACATTCATCACGGGAAGAGAAATACAAAAGAAATAGACAGTTCTAAGAGAGTAGTCTAAAACTGAACAAAAACCACCAACAAAAATGTATACAGTATCATCAGTTAGTAGAAAAAATGGTATTTACAGATCAACGTTACAGTTTCACAATGGAGCAGAAAAGAGGATTTCAATATTATTCATTAATTATAGTCTCTTTTCTTACCTACACCACACACACTTTCATAGTAAATTGTACATACATAATTCCTATATAAAGATTGTGTTCGAATTTTATCTATAACCATTACCAAGGGCTTGTAACATTACATTACAACAGTGTGGTATACTCTAACATATCTGACAGAAGTGGCAAAAAGATACAAAGATTTTTTGCTTATGCTTATTACAAATGCTGTGAGGTACACATACTATAGTCATTAATGTCAAACAGGATTTGAAATTTGTAAATCTTTTCTTAAATAAAAGGTTTATAACCACTCTTTCCGATGTGAGGATTATAATTTACATTAGTTTTTTCTTACAGAAAACAAGTAATTTAAAACAACATTTACAAAAAATATCACAAAATGATCAAAAGTGGATTTTCTGTATTCATTACAAACGGTACTTTTCTTGTAAGCTGTTCTCTCTTTTCTTTGTGAATTGGTCTCTTGAGTTACATTTGTGTGCAAAAATTCCTTTATATTTTGTGTCCGTAGCCTTTTCAAGAGTGTGGAACTCTTTTGGCTGTGCAAAACAAAAGAAATATAAACATCTTACACACTTTTGTTTTGGTTGATATTGAAGTCACTATAACATGCTATAATTTTATAATATTCACTATAATTTTATATTATAACACTGTATATGTATATGTCTACACACATATACATATACAGGTCCTTCTCCAAAAATTAGCATATTGTGAAAAAGTTCATTATTTTCCATAATGTAATGATAAAAATTAAACTTTCATATATTTTAGATTCATTGCATACCAACTGAAATATTTCAGGTCTTTTATTGTTTTAATACTGATGATTTTGGCATACAGCTCATGAAAACCCAAAATTCCTATCTCAAAAAATTAGCATTTTAGCAGAGCACATATAGGTTATGATCAGTGATCATATCATTTACAAAAAGTGCTTTCGTAGAAAGGGACCTGATATTCAATAAACCAAGCTTTATCATTTGTTTATCCGTATTGCATCTGTTTTTTATTTTTTGAATAAAATAAATTGGTTTGGACACAGAATCCAGTTCGGTTCTCCTCCGCCTCAATTCAATGGGGACTTTCCCACCCTGGTGGGCCCCGAGCAGGCTCTGGTAATGTATCAGAAGTAGACACTCTCTGAGGACGGTGGCCATCGAGGTGGTCCCTCCTCACGTAGCAGAGCCCGGGTCCTACAGCCGGTACTTCACTGTTCCGAGGAAGGATGAGGTGTTGTGTCCTATTTTAGATCTGCGTCTTTTGAACCGCTCGGTCAGGGAACTGAAGTTCAACACGCAAGTTCATCTCAGACCAAGTCCGAGGACTGGTGTGTCACGATCGTGTTACCTCCATCCTTCCTCATCAGAAAGTGCTGAGGTTTGCTTTTGGGGGCAAAAGCCTACCAATACCAGTTCTTCCTCTGGCATTGCACTCTCACCCCACACTTTCACGACTCAACCACATCGACGATTGGTTGATATTAGCTCAATCAGAGTGGATGGCGGTTATGCTAGGGACGGACGCGTCCCTCACCGGCTGGGGTGCGGGATCGTGAGTGGCCACCCTGCCTGCAGTCTGTGGAGTGGTCGCCATTTGACATGGCATATCAACTGCCTGGAGATGCTGGCCGTGCATTGAGCACTACATTACTTTCTCCCAGACCTAAGAGGTCACTATGTGTTGGTGCGCACCGACAACACAGCGGTGGTCTCTTACATCAACCACCAAGGAGGTCTGCACTCACGCTGTTTGTACAAACTAGCATACCAGATCCTTGTGTGGTCCCAGGTTGAACTCCTCTCGCTGAGAGCAGTTCACATTTCTGGGCACCTCAATATGGGAGTAGACATCCTGTCGAGGCAGGGGCCGAGGTGGTGAAGCAGATTTGTAGAGTTTTTGGCCAGGCTCAGGTGGACCTGTTTGTGACTCGGGAGACATCACACTGTCCCCTCTGGTTCTCTCTGACTCATCCAGCTCCACTGGGGCTGGATGCCATGGTACAGACATGGCCGAGGCTTCGTCTGTACGCTTTTCCCACGATCGCTCTGCTCCCGGGAGTTCTGGAGAGAGTCCCCCGGGACGGGTCTGCTAGAACCCCTTCCTCCGTATGTACTTGGGTTTGGTGTGTGTTAATATTGTGCACTTTAATATATTTTAATGTTACACCTTATATAAAATAAAACAAAGCAATGAACAAGTGTCTTATCATTTATTATACTACATAGCATTATACATCAGTAGTTGTCCGCGGCAAAGAATGTTGATCTGCCGTTGTACAAGTCCTTGTGGAGATTGAAATAATGCCATATATTCTCCTGTTCCGTTATTGTCTCCTTTTTGTAGATTTAACTAATGATTTAATGATTTGATATTTATTTGCTGCCGTCACGGCTATAAGGCTTCTCCTTCTCCGTACTGCACGTCGATGTGGACAACAACGCAGAAGTATAAATGAAACCTGATGCATAGCCTACGGCGTAAAGGCTATGGTGTAGGTCTGCTGCAGAAGTATAAATCAGCCTTTAGATGGAAGAATGCAGTTTTTGTAACATGGGAAATATGGTTTTCAAAAGACAAGTTGCTGTCTAATATAACAAATTGTAATCTACGAGATTCTTTGTACTGTTTTTTGGTCCAATAAGTAATATATCTGTCTTACCCAAATTTAATAGGAGAAAATTATTGGTCATCCAATCTTTTACATTTTTAACACACTCTCTTAGCTTAGATAATTTAGAAGTTTCATCTAGTCTCATTGAGATCAGGGATGTTCATTTTAACCGGTTAACCGTTAACCGGCTGTTAAGAATATTGACCAATTAATACAATCGGTTAAATTGTTTAAAATGTAATTTAATAAATTACAGCCGCATTTAAATGCAGGTGTGTAAAATATCAGAGAGCATGATTTGCACGGCGCGCTTGATGTTGAGTGCACGTGCAGCATTTATTATTTGTCTACATATTTTATCTTCATTACAAATCTTGTTTGGTTTTATTTAATTGCATGTAAAAATTATTTACTTTGTAATGCATATGCAATTGTGAATTATTATTCATATTCAAGTGTTTGTGCAAAAATTATTAATGCACATGCATGAAAGGGAGGCGCCCTCTCGATCACTTTAATTTTTTCCTGATAATGAATTAACTTAAAATTGGGGTGTCTCACAAACATGAGAATTATATCTACAGAAAGCTTGAAATGTCTACTTTTAAACCAATTCAAAACGAAAGCATTATGTAATCTGTGAAGGTTGCATTTCTCTTTAAAGGTGCGTCCATGTGGAGAGAGTCAGCATTATGAATTTCATCTTGGAGCCGACAAGAAAACATTTGTTTATTAAGAAACAAATTCTTTTTTGTTTTTCACAATTTTTCACAATTATTAAGCTACCTCTGCCTGTGTTTCTTGGCAAACTTAATGCATGTGCTTGAGCGCGGAATATATTAAGCCTCATTATGGATTATAGATGTAAATTTAATATAAACGTGCAATTAGTTGAATAATGACAAATGAATGACTAGTAACTAGAAAAACCTTATGTGGGGGCAGACCTATTAAATACCCTCTAGACATCTCTGTTAAAGTTTTTGAAGCATTGTATACGTGTTTGCATAAATTCTGCTTTCAGACCGGTCCATAATGGAGAGATGTCTTAACACTGATTTTTCCTCTGGAACACAAAAACGAAAATTTAAATAAAATTGATATTTTATGTTTTGAGAATGGCCAACCCTTCTCTGCAGATATTTTTGCTTCTGGTTTGTGCATGTCTCCAAAAACTCCAAAATGTTTTTTGTCACGTCTGTAACACATGTATATTTCCCAAATCTAAAACAGCCTATAAAACATGTTCATAGACGGATATTTTACTGATGTCTTGACTCTGTTTGGGATTTAGAAAAACATAAAGAGATGGTTCAATATATTGGTAACGAATAGGCTACATTCTGAGAGAATTTATATTTCACAGTCTAAAAAATATTGTATGGATGCAACAAATAAAATTAATGCAACAGTTTGCATCTTTTTTTTTATTTTCTTTTTTTAAGCTTAGGCAACTTTCTCTGAAATTACGTTATAATAACTAATAAACTATATTGTGCTAGTAGTCAACATTTTAAGAGGATCAAAACACTTCTTCGAAGTTGTCCTAAAACAAAAATGATGAGGCAATTGTCCTATCTAAACCTGCTCTGCAAGTTTGAAAGCCTCATATGACACTGTCCATATGAAAGAGCAAGAAATTCACACCTTTATCTCGACCCCCACAAGCTATACAGAACTCCCCCCAAAAAACTCCAACCCCCTCCAGCTGTACTGAATTCGGTCTGGTTTTTGGCTGCGAGGAACGGTGTTTTGTCATGTTACTGGGTTGAAACATGCCTGCACTCATATCAGCCGTACTCTTTTTATTCATTATTTTCTCGCAGCCCATATTATTATTTTCACCAGACCATAATAATAACAAATTATCAATTGATAATTAATCATTATTTTTGCGAAATTCATTGTTATTAGTGAACGTAGGCGTTTGACGAAGGCTTTAAGACCAAGTGGAATCCTCCGTCAGCTGCTCCCGCTTCACAGCGAGCTTGACTCACGCTAACTGCACCCTTCACCTTCAGCAAGTTTTGATTTTACGAAATCAGTTTGAGCGAATACAACTTATTGATCATGAGCCCAACATTTAGCAAGGCAGGAAAACATTTAGTCTACCTGGAGGAAGACGTATTTCATTGTAAGGTAATGCTGTTAAATAGAGAGTTAAAAAAAAAAAAACTAGTGTAGGCTATTCTTAAACTTGGAGCTCATTATATTGAAGTACAAATCCAAACACCAGAAGGATCCTACACTCTCTAAGTGTTCTTTCATTGAAAAGTATGTTTTTTGTTTATTCACAGGCTATATGTTTGAAATAATATTTTAGTTGAAAACTTTAAGTTTAAAAAAAATGCTTTTTACTAACATTTCATAGACCTTCAGTTGTTATGCTTTAAAATCCCATGCCATTTGTAATTTCACAGTATTTTCACCTCCTAAATTACTACTCCAATTCTATAATGGTAAAATTTACTCGTGCCGATGGCTTTTTTATGACATTATTTATTTTTATTTTATTTTTATTTTATTTTTAATAATTATAGCCTACATAAATTGTTGAAGCAAAACAAATATAACTTTTTATCTGCAGGCAGATATAGGCCTATATTATTACAAATATATTATCATTACAAATATTTGGATCGTTCCTTATTCTGTACCTTATTTTCTTAGAATAAGAATAAGAATTAGAATATGAAATAATAAGAAATAAGAATAAGAATAAGCACTTACTTTCTACAAGAATAAACATTATAAATAAAGAATAAAAGAAAGAATCTCAATGAGTCCTTATTTTCCATTTCTGAAGTTAACTGGCAACTCTAATGATGATGTAATTATCTTTTGACTACACTGACAGTGGCCCTTGTTCACAAAAAAGAAAAAAAGAAAAAATAAATTCCCCGTTGTAGGAGATATGCGAGCGATTAATAGATTTAAAAAAGAAAAAAGTGGGTACTTGGTTTCGGAAAACGAATACAGCTCGTAAAAAAATTATATGATGAAAAAGTCATGCTAACATATTATTAATTCAAAGAAATAATTTACGCAATTAAAACCTTTTTTATACTAGATTCAACTTGAATTTCAATACTATTAAACTGACTTTAAAATCTCAAGGAGTTTATAAGCTGAAACGGTAAAATGTCACAGTGGATGTTAATTAGCCTAAATGAACTTGTATCTTATATAGTATCCGATGACCTTGATTGCATGTTAGCATAAAACTAACCATACAATTTTTTTTTTTTTTTTAATGAACAATTCCTGTATAAAATGGGACAGCAACCTTATATCAAACATTTTTACTCATCGTTGCTCATCGTCCACAGCTGAGCAACGCGGGAGGCATGTTCTGTGCAGAGCGCGCGAAGTGAATGTGATGCACAAAGTCATTTTTTAAATGCAATGAAAAAAACAAAACAAAACAAAAAAAACCCTGGATAAAAACATACACAAAACTTGTAAATAGTTAACAACATAGCCTAGATTAGGCCCATACTCTGTTCCTAAGTATATAATGTAATTTTTTTCAACCCACAGTAACACATTTTAACTGATTATTCACCTATTTTCGTTTGCTGCATGTTTTTTTTCCTCTTTTTTTTTGTGAGAGGAAAAAAAAGTCATGTATAAGTTGAATTTTATTACATTCAGAAATTATAACAGCAGGCCTAATAATGTTATAGGCGCCAACAGGATATTTTTAGTTCCCCTCACTTTACAAAAAATTATTTACATTTAACAACTTTATCAGAAAAGAACAATAATTAAAAATGTATAATTCTAATGGATAAATATAATTGCAGTATATGATGCTTATAAAAAATAAAAGAAAATAATAACAATTTAAAGGAAACATAAGGTAAGGTTGGGCTCTCTCATTATGGAGAATTCTGGAAGGCCTTGTAGTTCACGCTTGTTTCAGTATCGACGGAAAAAAAAATCATAATGAACAAAAATATGTCAAAGTGGACTGCTGCTCGCGCCGGATGACATGGTGAATGGCTGCACTGTTTCCAATGAATATGCGCACGTGAGGCACCAGCGCGATCAAACAGCTGAAACAGAAAATACTCCAATTTTGTCACACATAAGGCATAATGCAAACTGTTAGCAGTTAGAAAAATCAAGAGTTAATAAGAATTATTTCTAAATGCTGGACCGTTCTCATTTTGCTCTGCATATGGAACCTAAATATTATAATAAATACTGTAAACATAGCTAGGCTACTTTACTTCCCCTCACTCCACAACAAATCCTTTCAATTAACAGTAGGCCTATTTAGAAAAGAAAAAGAATAAAAAAAATAAGAAGCTAGAGCAATATATACGACAAGCCAAAACAAATTAATTTAGGTTAAAACAAAACTGAAACCAACGTTGGGTCTCTCATTCAACACAAAATCAAATGTTTCTGTATTCGCAATATATTTGAATGCCAAATTATTATTTATTATGTAGCCTACTTCACTCACATTCCCATATCCACATAAAACAAAATGTTTTGCATAACATCACGACAGTACGTTGATAACTCTTAACGGCACAGATTTTACTAGATATTTAAACTGTGTGTGTTTTTTTTTTCTCCATATGTTTGACTGACTGTATTTTATTATGATAATGAACAGGCTGCATTGTCAAGGTAGCAAAGCTTAACTGCGTGCAGGCATGCGGCGCAATCACTTGAATTTTTTCCTTCTAACAGTGGAGGCAACTACACCTTTCAGTCATAAAAAATTATCGGAATTTATTAAGTAAAAATATATTTCTTGTATAGGCCTATTTATTTGTTATTTATATAGGCATATATATATAGTCTAGCTTTATTATGTTTTTCTCCGCTCGCAGAAGCGCTGCAGGTGCGTGATGTGATAGGAAGACCATGTGAATCCTCATGTTCTGTTGTTTGCTGCTTTTTGCACATGTAAAATTAATTCCCGGGAAACAAATGTTAGTATTTTTAACAGGTCACAGACACCGATTCTTTCTAATTTAATTTAATTCTAGTTCAAAATAATCTTGTCGTTTAACGGTTAATAATCGTTAAACCAGTTGTCGGTTAGAAAAAAATAATCGAAATGAACATTCCTAGTTGAGATATATAGTTGAGTATCATCAGCATAAGAGTGGAAACTAATCCCGTATTTTCTAATAATATTACCAAGGGGCAACATATATATTTAAAATAGCAGAGGACCTAGGACAGATCCTTGTGGCATCCATATTTTATTGGTGATAAATGAGATGACTCCCCATTTAAATAAACAAAGTGGTAGCGATCGGACAGGTAGGATCTAATCCATCTTAAAGTCTGCCCTTGAATACCTGTATAGTTTTGTAATCGATATGTATGTACGATAGTATATCATGGTGTCAAACGCAGCACTAAAATCAAGTAAAACTAGCAATGAGATGCAGCCTTGGTCTGATGCAAGAAGCAAGTCATTTGAAATTTTAGCAATTGCAATTTCTGTGCTATGGTGGGGCCTGAAACCTGACTGAAATTCTTCATAGAGATCTTTTTTTTTTTTTTTTTTTTTTTTTGCAGGAAGTAGCACAATTGAACAGACACAACTTTTTCTAAAATTTAAGACATAAATGGAAGATTTGAAATGGGTCTGCAATTTGCCAGTTCACTAGGATCTAGTTGTGGTTTCTTAATAAGAGGCTTAATAACCGCCAGCCTGAATTGTTTTGGGATGTGACCTAAAGATAACGACAAGTTAATAATATTGAGAAGTGGTTCTTCTGCTACAGGTAACAACTCCTTCAGTAATTAAGTGGGTACAGGATCTAATAAACATGTTGTTGGTTTAGATGCAGTGATCATCTTTGGTTGCGATGTTTATTTAGCTCTTCCGTGAAGAAATCCTATTTAGTTGGAATAAATCACTCTGCTGTTCACATACTTTTTTCCATGGTGAAGACTGGACTACGTATTACTATTGTACCATGTCACAGTACATTTTTCTCTAACCTTTTTCAATTTGATGGGGGCAACAGCTTCTAATGTATTAGAGAAGATAGTGCCCATGTTGCCAGTCATTTCGTCTAGTTCATTTGAATCTGTCTTTGGTGGCTGTAACAATAGTTTTGCCCTGACGATAACCCGGAGCCATATAGTTAATATCAGTTATACGCAGAATGCACAATACAAGGAAATGGTCAGTAACATCATCACTTTGAGGTACAATATCTATATCAGTAAGATCGATTCCATGCGATATAATTAAATCTTGCATATGATTAAAACGATGAGTGGGCCCGGTGACATTTTGCTTGACTCCAAAAGAGTTTATTCGGTCATTAAACGCAAGTTCTAATGCATCATTTGTATTATCAAAGTGAATGTTAAAATCTCCAACAATTAATGATTCATCAACGGTAACCAATAGGGCTGAGAGAAAATCTGCAAATTATTTTAGGAATTCTGTATATGCCCCTGGTGGTCTATACACAGTAGCCAGAGCAAGAGATACAATAGATTTCTTTTGCATATCTGACAGTGTAACATTAAGCATTAAGTAATTCGAATGAGTTAAACCTGTATCCTGTTTTCTGGGTAACATTGAGAATATTACTTTGTATTGTTGCAACACCTCCCCCAAGACCAGTCTGACGGGGCTCATGCTTATAACACTAACCAGAGATAAGGCAGCCCGGAATGCCATTCCTAGCATGACACAGTTGTCATAAATATGGTAACCAAAAGTAATGTTAAGTAGCAGATTTTGATTCTTATTGATCTCATATTTGGTTTGTGCCTGCAGGAAACTTGCCATATCAAATCTAAGAAAAAGATAAATGTTATTATTTAACAGTTCTGAAAAAGTTAAATAGTGAAACAACATTTGAGCAAATTCACATTAGAAATAAGCACTATAGCTTGGATATACACTGAACAAAATTATAAATGCAGCACTTTTGTTTTTGTCCCCATTTACTCAAGGTTCTAAGACTTTTTCTATGTACAAAAATGTCCTACTTCTTTCTGGTGTCTGGTGAGAGTAGATATTTATGAACAGAAGCTTAGTTACATTCATAAACACAAGCATGCTTTGTATGTAGGCCTATACAATATATAAAAACAATAAACATATTTGGCTATATTCGTGAACAGAGAATAGCTTATCTCAGTAAAGTTTTGTCTAACCATTCTTACTGACATTAGGCTAGCAACAATATATATACAGGTCCTTCTCAAAAAATTAGCATATTGTGAAAAAGTTAATTATTTTCCATAATGTAATGATAAAAATTAAACTTTCATTTATTTTAGATTCATTGCACACCAACGGAAATATTTCAGGTCTTTTATTGTTTTAATACTGATGATTTTGGCATACAGCTCATGAAAACCCAAAATTCCTATCTCAAAAAATTAGCCTACTTCATCAAACCAATAAAAGAAAAGTGTTTTTAATACAAAAAAAGTCAACCTTCAAATAATTATGTTCAGTTATGCAATCAATACTTGGTCGGGAATCCTTTTGCAGAAATGACTGCTTCAATGCGGCGTGGCATGGAGGCAATCAGCCTGTGGCACTGCTGAGGTGTTATGGAGGCCCAGGATGCTTCGATAGCGGCCTTAAGCTCATCCAGAGTGTTGGGGTCTTGCGTCTCTCAACTTTCTCTTCACAATATCCCACAGATTCTCTATGGGGTTCAGGTCAGGAGAGTTGGCAGGCCAATTGAGCACAGTAATACCATGGTCAGTAAACCATTTACCAGTGGTTTTGGCACTGTGAGCAGGTGCCAGGTCGTGCTGAAAAACGAAATCTTCATCTCCATAAAGCTTTTCAGCAGATGGAAGCATGAAGTGCTCCAAAATCTCCTGATAGCTAGCTGCATTGACCCTGCCCTTGATAAAACACAGTGGACCAACACCAGCAGCTGACATGGCACCCCAGACCATCACTGACTGTGGGTACTTGACACTGGACTTCAGGCATTTTGGCATTTCCTTCTCCCCAGTCTTCCTCCAGACTCTGGCACCTTGATTTCCGAATGACATGCAAAATTTGCTTTCATCCGAAAAAAAAGTACTTTGGACCACTGAGCAACAGTCCAGTGCTGCTTCTCTGTAGCCCAGGTCAGGCGCTTCTGCCGCTGTTTCTGTTTCAAAAGCACACGCCTGTGCACGGTGGCTGTGGATGTTTCTACTCCAGACTCAGTCCACTGCTTCCGCAGGTCCCCCAAGGTCTGGAATCGGTCCTTCTCCACAATCTTCCTCAGGGTCCGGTCACCTCTTCTCGTTGTGCAGCGTTTTTTTTGCCACACTTTTTCCTTCCCACAGACTTCCCACTGAGGTGCCTTGATACAGCACTCTGGGAACAGCCTATTCGTTCAGAAATTTCTTCTCTGTGTCTTACCCTCTCGCTTGAGGGTGTCAATGATGGCCTTCTGGGTTAACCTCTTACCCATGATTGCGGTTTTGAGTGAATGAACCAGGCTGGGAGTTTTTAAAAGCCTCAGGAATCTTTTGCAGGTGTTTAAAGTTAATTAGTTGATTCAGATGATTAGGTTAATAGCTCGTTTAGAGAACCTTTTCATGATATGCTAATTTTTTGAGATAGGAATTTGGGGTTTTCATGAGCTGTATGCCAAAATCATCAGTATTAAAACAATAAAAGACCTGAAATATTTCAGTTGGTGTGCACTGAATCTAAAATATATGAAAGTTTAATTTTTATCATTACATTATGGAAAATAATTAACTTTTTCACAATATGCTATTTTTTTGAGAAGGACCTGTATATATTTAATATCGTATTGCTGTTTATGTTATATAACATTAAAAAAAAAAAAAAAAAAAAAAACATCCTGGCATGGTGAGACATTTAGATACTGTGAATGAAACTTTATAATGTTTCACTTGATTATACATTTAGTCAGGAATTATAGTTTGAAAAAAGTCAAACTAGTAAAATGTGTAAAGGTTATGTGAAAACATACAAGTAGGATAATAATAATAAAAAAGACTTACTCATGTTTAGGATCTCTGCTTGATCAAGCCGCTGCATCAATAATCCAAAGTTTCTTGAAGTGAATTCTTTCTTATTTGTCACAGCAAGTCTTTTCTGTGTTGAATTCAGTCTTATTCCTCTCAGTGCAAAGTGCAAAGTAAAATGTAAAAAACTCGCTGTTTGGTTTGTTGTTATGCGGCGTTTACCCGCCGTGACCATTATAATGCCAATAGCGCACTCGACGATTGGGCGTGGTCGCATTAGATATAATGAAGGGAGACGTGAAAAACTGGACATCGCGTTGGTTTCATATGGATTACTTTATCACAGAATATTTGTTTTTGGTAGCACTTGCTCAGTTTAAAAGTAGACATGCCAAGCTTTCTATAGATCTATCTCTCATGTCTCTTCGTTGAGTATTCACAGTTACAGTTCATTTTAATGACGCGTTTCTAAAAGAAGATCACCGCAGACCAAGGCTGCAGACAGCACACCCTGTTTGTTTTCTTTATTTTATAAATGCACAAAGTTTTGATGTTATTATGTGTGTATACAAATAAAAGTAGACCCTTTACAGATTCGATTGATGTATTGCTCTGTACGATCAAAACTGAAAGTGTAATTTAAGTTCTTTTTGGTGTTATCAGGAGAAGATGCCTCAAAACGCATATTTGCGTTAGTTGGCCCCAGAGGGTTAACTGGGGAAAAGGGGCCCTTCCTGGGCTTAACTGGGGAACTGGAACACTACCTGGGCTTAACTCGGAAACAGGAGCCCATCCTGGGCTTAACTTGGAAACAGGAGCCCACCCTGGGCTAAACAGGGGATCATGCACTGGAGAATTAGAAGCTCCCTCAGGGCTGGACGAGGAAACCGAGGATGAAGGAGGGCTGGACGGGACCAGCGGAGAGGTCAGAGAGAGGAGAGGTACAGTACAACTTCCAGTACCGATTCACAGTCTATACGATCCTCCTCCTCACAACTCCCCCACTGCCACCACACATTCCACTCACCCTCAGCCGAGATGCAGGGGGCAGAGCTCCACTCTGGGCTGGGCACTGTCGCCGGCTCTCATACCTGGTCTGATGGGTTGCGCTCTGGGTCTCCATCATCGGTGGGCCCCGGCTTATGCTCCGTACTGTGGGGAGATGGTGGGCTGGGCTCTGGGTCCGGAGTGGACCTGGCGAGATCCTCCATGGGGCAGACGGTGAGAGGGGACCCGTTTCTCGCCAGAGTCCACTCCACGAATTCCTCCCGAGGACCATCTTCGGATGACAGTGGACTTGTTCCTCAGGGGATCTATAGTGCACTATCTGATGCAATACTGTAGCTGACGGCTGCATGGTTACAATTTCATCTCTAATAGTATCGATCTTGGAATTAAAGTAGTTCATAAAGTCAATGCTGTGCTTTTGGGAAATGTCAACGCCTGTTGGTGCTTTTTTTTCATTAATTTAGCCACTGTATTGAATAAATACCTGGGGTTATGTTTGTTTCTTGTTTCTTCTAAAAGAGATGAAAAGTAATCAGATATAGCAGTTTTTAATGCTTTTTTGTAGGATAGGGTACTTTCCCGCCATGCAACACGAAATAACTCTAATTTTGTTTTCCTCCAGCCTCACTCCATTTTCCGGGCTGCTCTCTTTAGGGCGTGAGTGTGCTCGTTATACCACTGTGTCCAACTGTTTTCCATAGTCTTCCTTAACCCTTTCACACGTGAGTTTAAAATATTCTAGCTGAGCCACAAGGGTGAGTTTTTTTAGGGGACCGTTATTTTAGAATGTATAGCCTTATTGTTTCCATGGCAACACCTCATGCTTGTCATGTGACACAACACAGCCACAATAGAGCGGCATGACACATGGATCGCTTTTATTTAGATTTTCCTTTTTTATTATTAATATTCATAAACATACTCACTGTATTATGAAATATCTGATATTCTGATTCTGAAAAATGTGTAAGTAAATGTGTTTGGCAGTTTAAACACATTTATAATGATTGTGATAGTTGATCTTTACCGGGTGACGGGCGCCGCCATGTTAAATTTGCACTGAATCCGAGCTGTGGGATTTACAGCAGATTTGAATTCAGCAGTTGATGACGTGATGCACTAAATGTTCTAATCACACTATTGTGATCGTACACTTCAAATAGTTAAGCATAAAGGAGCAACCATATCTAAAATGCTAGAAAAGAGGGAGTCCATAGTTTCTGGTAAATCTTCAAGTTTTTCTGAGCTATTGGATATGCTGAGGAATTTAGATAAATCAGGAAGATTACTTACAAAGCAGTCTTTTGTGGTAGACGAGATGGTTCTACCATACTTGTTACAAGGAGTAGAATTTACAGTTTTAGCTATCTGGAGTTTACACAAGACTAGATAATAATCTGAGATGTCATTGCTTTGCTGAAGAATTTCAACACCATTTGCATCCATTCCATGTGCCAGTATTAAATCTAAAGTATGATTTTGACAATGAGTAGGACCTGACACATGTTGTCTAACCCCAATAGAACTCAGAATGCCTAGAAATGCTGATCCCAATGCATTGTTATCATTATCAACATGGATTATAAAATCACCAACAAATTAAGACTTTATCTGCAGCCAGCACTGACTATGAAAGTGATGGTATGAAAGTGTTCCCGTCGCTTCATATAACCCAGATTGCACGTCTGATGGCAGTTGGAGTATTCTGATGATGACTTTCATACCTTTTATGGACCTTGACACTGTTATTTACTTGGCAGTCTATGGGACAGTCACAGGCCTCTCGGTTTTCATCCAAAATATCTTAAAATGTGTTCCGAAGATGAAAGAAGCCTTTACGGGTTAGGAACGACATGGGGGTAAGTGATTAATGACAAAATGTACAAATTCTAATAAAACATCAATTTAACCCTCTGAGGTCTAGGGGGTTTTGGGGGCCTGGAGAAGTTTTGACATCCCCTGACTTTTGTGCTTTTTTTCGGTTGCTTATGAACCTATACATGACTAAAGTCTAATAACACTGTAATCAGTACAAACTGGGCTACAATAATATGTAAATAGCATGTATGTACATGATTGTGTTTTTGAGTAAACAACATTTATGCGTGGTTAGTAAAAAAAAAAAAAATTTGAAGTCACTGAAATAAGGTCATAAAACACCTAGAGAACATTTGTTTACAAGACTGTCAAACATGGACCTTGTAGCCTAGAATTTTTGTTTTAAAATGATGTGAAAATCACCTTGTTTACTCGCTCACAGATAACAATAGATTGATTTAAATTTTCTAAGACACTTTTTGTTTCAAAAGGACATATGCGAGTAGACGTGATTGACCATGGATATTTGTGTGATTCACACCTGAGAAGACAAAGGCCCGCATATTGAGCTGCATAATAAGCCTTTCAGCCAGGTGTGTGACCAAGAAAAAATAAAAAAAATAAAGAATGTGAGGACAAAATAAATGTATATATTTTTATGTTTGTAGTTTATTTAGATTATATTTAATTATCCCACAAAATAACTTGAGATTCACTTGCGAGTGCAGTTAAACAGTCAAAGCTGACTTTCAAAGCTGAATTTTTAGCATCATTACTCCAGTCACACAATCTGTCACACCCCTGGACTCTTTATGTGTGTTTTTTCCCGTGACCCAGTTTCTGTCTCCCGTGTATGGTTTGATTAGTTCCCAGTTGTGTCTAGTTTTCCCTTCACGTGTTCTGTGTCCCTGTTTATTTAGTTATTCCATGCAGATGTGTTTCCCCAATTATCTTGTCTTTATAAGCCTTGTCTTTTCAGCCTGCATTTGTTGGCTCTACAAGTCAGTACGTGTGTCTTCCTTCTGTTTCCATGTTGGATTTACCGCTGTGTTGGATTTACCTCTGTGTTGGATTTACAAATACTCTCTCTCTTGATTATTCTCGACTCTGTGTTCCTTCCGGCAGCGTTGTGTGACAGAAGACCTGACCTAAAAAACAGTTTATTCCATTTGTCTACCCTCCGTTTGTTTTCCGTTTTTTCTGTCTTTTTCTTTCCGTTGTGTGTGATGGATCCCCTCCTTCGCCCGGAAAACCTCCTCCTCCTGCTGGAGCAGGGAGAGAATTCGCTCGGGGCACACACCAGTCTGTTCAGGATCATGGCAAGCCACTTTGAACATCGCGCACAGAGCGCCGTCATCCGAGGATGGTCCCTGAGCGAATTTCGCCACCTTTGTGGAGTGGACTCACTGGATCCAATCCCGACCCAGAGCCCAGCCCACCATCTCCCCATGGTACGGAGCATAAGTCCGAGCCCACTGATGATGACGAGCCAGGGCGCAACCCGTCAGACCAGGTGCGAGAGCTGGCGACAGTGCCCACCATGAGGGAGCAAGCCGTGGACGTTGTGAGTGTGGAGTGGAGCTCCGCCTCATGCATCGCGGCTGAGGGTGAGCAAAATGTGGAGCGCCAAAAAGGCAAAAATGAGGAGGAGGATCTTATTGACCGTGAATCGGTACTGGAAGTTGTACTGCCCCCTCTCCTCTTTCTGATGTCTCCGCTGGTCCCATCCAGCCATCCTTCATCCTCGCTTTCCCCGTCCAGCCCTGAGGTGGCTTCCAATTCTCCAGTGCATGATCCCCTGTTAAGCCCAGGGTGGGCTCCTGTTCTCGGGTTAAGCCCAGGGTGGGCTCCTGTTCTCGGGTTAAGCCCAGGGTGGGCTCCTGTTCACGGGTTAAGCCTAGGTTGGGCTCCTGTTCCCGCGTTAAGCCCAGGAAGGGCTCCTGATCCCGCGTTAAGCCCTGTGCCGGCTCCTAGAAAGTGTCCTCCAGTGCTGGCTTCTAGAATGTGCCCTCCTGTGGCCACTCCAAAATGCCCGCCCTCCCACCAGCTCCTGCCTCCTCCACCGCTGTCATTTGGCAGCCCCTCTGCTCGCCCTCAGCCCTACATCATTGCGGTGCGAGCTCCGCGGGACTGCCATCCTCCAGCTTCGCCTTGGTCGGAGTCTCCCTCACTTCCGCCCAGCCTCCGAGGCCTGGACTCCACCTCGGCCCGTTGACCCATCGGCTCCACCATGGCTCCTAGCTCCCTCCTCTCCGCCATGGCCTGGCAGTTCACAAGCTCCGCCTGGCTCCCTCGTCCCTTTGGCTCCACCTCGGTCTGGTGTCAGCCATCCTACGCCTCGGGACTCAACTCCTCTGGCTTCGCCTCATCCTTCCGTCCCTCTGGCTCCTTCATCCCCTTGGCTCCACCTCAGTCCTCTGTCACTCTGGCTCCACAGCGGCCTTCTGGATCCACATCTCCGCGTCGGTCGCCAGAGCCATCAGTTCCGCCTAGGATCTCCAGATCCTCCCCGTCACCCTGGTTATTCTGCTCTCCACCTTGAACTCCTCCACCTGCTCCGCTGCTGTGGGTCGGCCCCCTGGAGTCGGCAGCCATTCCTCCTCCATGGCTCCCCCCACTGTCGGCTCCACCTTGGACAGTTATTGCTGTAGTCTGGGTCCTGCTGGGCTCCTCCTGCTCCAGATCCCTCCTGGCTCCTCCCTCCGTCGTCTCCTCCCTGGATTCCTTCTCCATGGTCCCTGTCTGCTGGCCCCCTCCCGGGAGTCCGTCCTCCACTGGAACCTCCTCCCAAGTTCCCACCCATTCCCCCTCCCCTCTGTTGTTTCTACGGTGGACGCACCTTCCGGGAGGGGGGAGTAATGTCACACCCCTGGACTCATTATGGTGTTTTTTTTTTTTCTTTTTTTCCTGTGACCCAGTTTGTCTCCCGTGTATGGTTTGATTAGTTCCCAGGTGTCTAATTTTCCCTCCACATGTGTTCTGTGTCCCTGTTTATTTATTTATTCCATGCACCTGTGTTTCTCCAATTATCCTGTCTTTATAAGCCTTGTGCTTTCAGTCTGTGTTTGTCGGGTCTACAAGTCAGTATGTGTGTCTTCCTTCTGTTTCCATGTTGGATTTACCCCTGTGTTAAAAAAAACCCTGTCTCTCAATAACAAACAACACCTCTCTAATACCCTCAAATCATTACACCTTCAAGCACAGTAGCGTGACAATCCTTCAGATATCATTCTAATATTCTGATTTGCTACTCAAAAACGTTTATTATATATTTTTTTGATTAATTGAAAGAACCGCATTGTTTGTAACATGATTATTGTATTTATTACCACTTGTGTGCTAAAAAGTTAATTTCTATATATACTGACTCCCAGCTTTTGAATGGTATAGTGTATATTGTTACACTTGGAGTAAGACAGTAATAATGATGAAAAAAAATCATCTATCACAACAATAAAAAAAACAATAAAAAAAATACAAATATAAAGCAGTTATTTAAAATAGTAAAAAAAAAAAAAAAAGATTCTCAATATTACCGCTTTAGTAAATGCAACTTTCTGTATTTTGGATCAAATAAATGCAGGCTTGGTCAGCTTTACAAAAACATTAAAAATCTTATTGTTCAAAAGTTTTGACTGTTATTGTGTCATTTAGAAATATATAAATGAACATCACAAAAGTAATATGAGGTATGTTCCAGCTATATCTTATTGCTGTCTATGTTATCCGTTAGAACATAAAAAAAATAAAAAATAAAAAAAACATCCTGGCATCGTGAAACATTGAGATGACATAAATGAAACTTCATGATATTTCACTTGATTATACATTTAGTCAGGAATTATATTTTGTAAAAAGCCTAACTAGTAAAATGTGTACAAGTTATATGAAAACTAATACAAATAGATTTATAATAAAAAATACTTATGTTTATCATCTCTGCTGGGTCAAGCTGCTTTATTCTTCTTTCTGAGATAATCCAAATCTTATTCCTCTCAGTGGTCTTATTGGGGTGATTTATGTCTTATTCCTCTCAGTGCGAAGTGAACCATAACATTTAAAAAAGGTGAAGTACAGTCTCGCTGCTTTGTTTGCCGTTATGGGGGTGGTTACCCACCGCAAGGTTCACATAGACGACTGTAATATCAATAGCACCCTCGGCGCGTGGGCGTGGTCGCTTGAGATATAATGAAGGGAGACGTGAAAGACTGAACATCGCATTGTTTTCATATGGATTACTTTATCACAGAATATTTGTTTTCAATAAGACTTGCTCAGTTTAAAAGTAGATATGTCAAGCTCTCTAAACATCTATCTCTCATGTCTCTGTATTGAGTATTTGCTGAGTTACAGTTAATTTTAATGACGCATTTCTAAATGAAGATCACGCAGAACCAAGGCGGCAGACAGCGCACTCTTTTGTTTTCTTTGTTTTATAAATGCACAAAGATTTGTTGTTATTATGTGTGTATACAAATAAAAGTAGACACAGAACTGGGAACACTTCCTGGACAGTGTAAAGAAATACTCTTTGAGAGAAGCAGTCAATCAGTGGAAGTTAAAAGCAGCTCATAAGTCTATTTATTTCTTGTCTCAGTGTTAAGTGCAGTTGTCGTTGCTAGGAAACACTTGTTTTTTTACTGTGTGCTGAAGTCTTGTTTGGTACTGTATCGCATAATGTACCTTTTCAGTGTCGTATGCTTGCTTAGCCCGTTGTTGAGATAAACAGTAAAGTGTGTTGTGCTGAATTCAATTTCAGAGAAAGAGAAACAGACTAATATTAGCGTAGATGCAATTCTTCTAATGATGTAGCAAGTACATCGGGTGTTATGGGAAGTGTTCCCGGTTCCGGTTTACCTAATTAAAGCCTTTAACGTTCTCCTTAACGGATTTGGATATTATAAGTGTATTAGTGTGTTATGTGTAAGCCAGGTTAAAGAGATAGGTCTTTAATCTAGATTTAAACTGCAAGAGTGTGTCTGCCTCCCGAACAATGGTAGGTAGATTATTCCAGAGTTTAGGCGCTAAATAGGAAAAGGATATGCCATCCACAGTGATTTTGATATTCTAGGTATTATCAAATTGCCAGAGTTTTGAGAACGTAGCAGACGGTGGAGGACTATAATGTAACAAGAGCTGTTCAAATACTGAGGTGCTAAACCATTCAGGGCTTTATAAGTAATAAGCAAGATTTTAAAATCTATACGATGTTTAATAGGTAGCCAGTGCAGTGTGTGGACAGAAAACCGGGCTAATATGGTCATACTTCCTGGTTCTAGTAAGAACTCTAGCTGCTGCATTTTGGACTAGCTGGAGTTTGTTTATTAAGCATGGAGAACAACCACCCAATAAAGCATTACAATAATCTAACATTGAGGTGATAAACGCATGGATTAACATTTCTGCATTTGACATTGAGAGCATAGGTCGTAATTTAGATATATTTTTGAGATGGAAAAATGCAGTTTTACAAATGCTAGAAACGCGTCTTTCTAAGGAAAGATTGCTATCAAATAGCACACCTAGGTTCCTAACTTATGACGAAGAATTGACAGAGCAGCCATCAAGTCTTAGACAGTGTTCTAGGTTATTAAATGCTGAGTTTTTCGGTCCTATAATAAACACCTCTGTTTTTTCAGAATTTAGCAGTAAGAAATTACTCGTCATCCAGTTTTTTTATATCGACTATGCACTCCATTAGTTTTTCAAATTGGTATGTTTCGCCGGGCTGCGATGAAATATAGAGCTGAGTATTATGAGCATAACAATGAAAGCTAACACCTTGTTTCCTGATGATATCTCCCAAGGGTAACATATAAAGCGTGAAGAGTAACGGCCCTAGTACTGAGCCATGAGGTACTCCATACTGCACTTGTAATCAATATGATACCTCTTCATTCACTGCTACAAATAGATATCATTCATATAAGTATGATTTAAACCATGCTAATGCATGTCCATTAATGCCAACAAAGTTTTCTAGTCTATGCAAAAGAATGTTTTGGTCAATAGTGTTGAATGCAGCGCTAAGATCTAATAGCACTAATAGCGAGATACAACCACGATCAGATGATAAGTGCAGGTCATTTGTAACTCTAAGGAGAGCAGTCTCAGTGCTATGATACGTTCTAAATCCTGACTGGAAATCCTTACAGATACCATTTTCCCTAAGAAGGGATATAATTGTGAGGATACTACCTTTTCTTGTATCTTCGACAGGAAAGGGAGATTCGAGATCGGTCTGTAATTAACTAGTTCTTTGGGGTCAAGTTGTGGTTTTTTGATGAGAGGCTTAATAACAGCCAGTTTTGGGGACATATCCTAATGACAATGAGGTATTAATAATAGTCAGAAGAGGATCTATGACTTCTGGAAGCACCTCTTTTAGGAGCTTAGATGGAATAGGGTCTAACATATATGTTGTTGGTTTAGATGATGTAACAAGTTTTTACAATTCTTCCTCTCCTATAGTAGAGAATGAGTGGAACTGTTCCTCAGGGGCTCTATAGTGCACTGTCTGATGTGATACTGTAGCTGATGGCTGCATGGTTAAAATTTTATCTCTAATAGTATCGATCGTAGAAGTAAAGTAGTTCATAAAGTCATTACTGCTGTTGTGTAGGGAAATGTCAACACCTGTTGATGCTTTATTTTTCGTTAATTTAGCCACTGTATTGAACAAATACCTGGGGTTATGTTTGTTTTCTTCTAAAAGAGACAAAAAGTAATCAGATCTATAAGTTTTTAATGCTTTTCTGTAGGATAGGTTACTTTCCTGCCAAGCAATATGAAATACTTTTAGTTGTGTTTTCCTCCAGCTGTGCTCCATTTTCCAGGCTGCTCTCTTTAGGGTGTGAGTGTGCTCATTATACTATGGTGTCAGACTGTTTTCCTTAATCTTCCTTAAGCGTAAAGGAGCAACTGTATTTAAAATGCTAGAAAAGAGAGAGTCCATAGTTTATGTTATATCATCAAGTTGTTTTGGAGGTTTTGGATATACTAAGGAATCGGGATACATGAGGAAGATTACTTACTAAATAAACATTTTCCTCCCTCCTTTGTTCTCCTCCTCTCTCTCCTTCATCAACTCTAACAGCTGACGACTTTGCCACATTCTTCTTTAATAAAATTAAAACAGTGCACTATTTTCCACACCACAATTTGTCAAGCACATCTTTCTAGCAAACATACACTCATTTACATCCTTCTCTTCACTCTCTGAGGTAGAACCAAACTTTAATCATCCTACTACCCCTCTACTTAAGAAACCCACACTTAATCCAGCTCCTTTAGAGAACTACAGACCAGTTTCCCTTCTTCCTTTCATTGCAACTTGAACGAGCTGTGTTCAACCAAGTTTCTACCTTTCTCACACAGAACAACCTCCTCAACAGCAACCAGTCAGGTTTCAGAAGTGGACATTCAACCGAGACTGCCTTGCTCACAGTTGTTGAAGCCCTAAGACTGGCAAGAACAGATTCAAAACCTTCCATAATTATCTTGCTGGATCTGTCCGCTGCTATTGACATGGTTAACCACTAGATCCTCCTGTCAGCCCTATTGTCAAAGGGTATCTCAGGAACCAGAGAGTCTTACCTCTCTCATAGGTCCTTCAAGGTATCTTGAAGAGGTGAGGTGTCCAAGTAGTAACATCTAACTACTGGGGTGCCTCAGGGCTCTGTTCTTGGACCACTTCTCTTGTCTGTCTACATTGCTTCTCATATCACTGCTATGCAATGCAACTCTACCTCTCATTCCATCCTGATGATCCGATGATACCTGCTCTTATCTCAGCTTTTCTAACAGTCATTTCTTGCTGGATGAAGGACCATCAGCTTCAACTCAACCTTGCTAAGACAGAACTGCTTGGGGTTCCATCAAACCCATCGTTTCATCACATTTTCACCATCTAGTTAGACACAACAACCATAACGCCTTCAAAAACAGCCAGAAATCTGTTATGATTGATGATCAGCTGACGTTCTCAGACCACATTGGTAAAACTGCCCGGTCCTGCAGATTTGCTTCATTCAACATCAAGAAGATCAGGCCCTTTCTTTTGGAACATGCCTTATAACTACTTGTTCAAGCTCTTGTTCTGTCCAGGCTGGACTGTTGCAATGCTCTCTTGGCAGGTCTTCCAGCCAGTTCTATCAAACCTTTACAATTAATACAGAACGCAGCAGCAAGATACATTTTTAATGAGCCGAAAATGATGCACATCACACCTCTGTTTATCAATTAGCACAGGCTACCTATTGCTGTTCGCACAAAATTCAAGGCATTAATGTTTGCGTACAAAACCACCACTTGCTCTGCACCCCTTTACCTAAATTCATTACTTCAGACTTATGCACCCTCTAGAAGCTTGCGTTCTGCAAGTGAATGTCATTTTATTGTGCCATCCCAAAGAGGCACGAAATGACTTTCACAGACATTTAAAGGGGTCATATTATGTTGCTAAAAAGAACATTATTTTGTGTATTTGGTGTAATAAAATTTTTTTTATGTGGTTTAAGGTTCAAAAAACACATTATTTTCCACATACTGTAAATTATTGTTTCTTCTCTATGCCCCGCCTTTCTGAAACGTGTCAATATTTACAAAGCTCATCAGTCTGAAAAGCGAGATGTGCTCTGATTGTTCAGCTATCCAGTACATTGTGACAGGCCAAACACCTCAAGCGTGTGACGGAAATGTTATGCCACTTATCATACTATGATGACGTGTCCTGGAGCAACGAGACAAAATAATAAAAGAGGTAGTTCACCCAAAAATGAAAATTTGATGTTTATCTGCTTACCCCCAGGGCATCTGAGATATGGGTGACTTTGTTTCTTCAGTAGAACACAAACAAAGATTTTTAACTGAAACCGTTGCAGTCTGTCAGTTCTATAATGTCAGTGGATGGGAATCATGGCTTTGAGAGTCATAAAACATATTTTGCATTTGTGATCGGAGTATTGACAAACAACAAGCGCTACTCTACACTGCTCAAAACTCATGTTTGAATCATCAGTGGCAAATTCTTTAAGTATGAAAACGTACTTACAGACTGTGAGTCAGAACAGCCGGTATTGTAGTCTACTCTCCCAGGATAAGGAAACTCCATAAAATGCGCTGCACACATCTGATTATTTGGGTTGAACTGTTCTGGAACAGTGTTATAAATACAACTTAACCACTTCTATTTGTGTCCTCTGCAGTGCCGTGAACGCGGATTCACAACAGACCCGGAAGAGAAGACAATGCTGAATAAAGTCGTGATTTTGGATGCTTCAGCAAATTCTAACTGACCCACTGATGTCACATGGACTACTTTGATGATGTTTTTATTACCTTTCTGGACATGGACAGTATACCATACATACATTTTCAATGGAGGGTCAGAAAGCTCTCGGACTAAATCTAAAATATCTTAAACTGTGTTCCGAAGATAAACGGAGGTCTTACAGGTTTGGAACGACATGAGGCGTTAATGACATAATTTAGATTTTTGGGTGAACTAACCCTTTAAGACTAGTTTATTCACTTTATATGCTTTAGACTTGTAAAACATTTGTTTTTCACATTGTTACTGGGTGCTTTAATTGTGTATATGTTACATCATTGCATGGTTACATTAACAAACTGGTGAATCAGTTATTTCAACTCGTTAATTTGAAATGAACTCTCTGAAAGAATGAGTTTTTTTTTTTTCATAAGACCTCAATATATCATCAGGAGCCAAGCTAAAAATCCACTTTACTGTACTGCTGAAAAAAAAACTCACCTTCATCTTTTAAATAAATTATGTAAAGTAAGAGCAAATTTTAATTTTGGGGTGCACTATCACTTTACCATAAATTGGCGACATACTATAAATGATACAGGGATCGGAAGGTGACGTTCTGATTACCCCCTTGCAGAGATGGAAAGAGTACAAAAATATTCTACTCATTTAAAAGTCCCATTACATGAATGAAATTTTACTTAAGTAAAAGTACCAGTCTTAAAATCTACTCAAGTAAAAGTAAAAAAATTGCTTGTCTAAAATTTACTCAGAGTAAAAATTACTTAGTTACAGTTTAACAGTGGGAGGGAGGCAAAAATGCGATAGGCCAAGCGTGCCAAACCCGGTTCCTGGAGGGCCACAGTCCTGCACAGTTTAGATATAACCCTAGTTAAACACATCTGATCTAGCTAATCTAATCATTTAGGCTTATTTGAAAACTACATGGTATGTGTGTTGGAGCAGGGTTGGAACTAAACTCTGCAGGGCCGAGGCTCTCCAGGAACTAAGTCTGACACCCCTGGGATAGGCCTATAAATCTCAAACCAGTTGTTTTTAATTAAAGAAATCAGTTATTTAGAATAATAAGACATTTGGGATGTTACCAGGCAAATTAAATAACTAACAACAAAATTCATCTTTTCATTGCAGAGGTAACACAGACGCTTCATCGGAAGTGGCATTTAGATGTATTTACACTGTTTAATGCAGGACATGAATGCATTTAACCTGCAGTTACAACTGCAGGAATAATGTTTTGATATATAAGACAAAAAATGTTAAATAATCATTTGAAATTATATAAATAAAAAAAAGATACTTTACATGTGAAATTAAAACCACCAGTAGGTGTCAGCAAGTCACTGTTAATAAGTCAGTCATTGCGATTGAACCGAATCATTTAAATGGTTGATTCAATCAGGAACGAAAGACCGTCATTGACTAGTTTGTGCAAAACCTTTTGCTAAACTGTCAAAGCTTAATTTTAACCACCAATGCAACGATGCAAGTATTTGACTTACGTATACATGCTTGCGAAGGGTTAATGTAATTTGGTCTCCCTAGGCAAACACAGCTTGCACTGAATAATACAGCATAAATATGGCCAGGGGTTCACTTCATTTCCTTCGAGTTCAGCTTCAGCAGAATATGACAGGGTTTCGTTCATTCTGCGCATTATTTACTGCAGTAGTTTCCAGGGAGCAATTTTTTTACTCAGTAATAAATGTTTTAAAATGTAGCAATGTACAATACTTCAAACTAAATATACTTAAGTAATAGTAATATTACAGATTTTAAAAATTACTTTAAAAAGTAGAAGTACACAAAAAAGCTGCTCGATTACAGTAACGCGAGTAATTGTAATTTGTTACTTTCCACCTCTGCCCAGTTGGCACCACCTGTTCTTTGAAAGTAACACCTCCAAAACCTTCATCATAAAATTGTGTGTAAATGGGTGAGTGGGTCACAAACAGAGAGATGTGGATAGCTCTAAACATCTGCCTGTATCTGTCCCTGAACTATGTCTCTGCAGCTTCAATCCTCAGACCACATAATTGTCAGCTTCAGGGACGCTTCAGGATTAACGGGGTGTACCAGGATGGAGATGTTATACTTGGAGGCCTGTTTGAGGTTCACTTATTCACAGTGTTCCCCGAGCTCAGCTTCAGAACAGAGCCAGATCCACCATACTGTGAAAAGTAAGTAGGACCAGAATAACAGCATAAGTAGAAAAGAACATAGAGAGACAGATTCTTTTTTTTTTTTTATTGATGATAAAAATGTTTTACAAATATGTTAACGTGTTCAAATTATGTAATAATGCCTTCTGTCATTTAGTTACTATTGCTCTTTATCTTGTTTTTCCAAAGATTTAATATGGAAAGCTTCCAGCATGCACAGACCATGGCTTATGCTATAGATGAGATCAATAAGAATCCAAACCTGTTGCCTAACATCACTCTTGGATACCATCTTTATGACAACTGTGTGATGCTAGGAATGGCATTCCGTGCTGCCATATCCCTGGCTAGTGGAACAGAGGAGTCCTTCTCCAACCTCAACTGCACTGGCCCTCCTCCGGTCATTGGGATTGTAGGGGATCCAAGTTCAACTCCTTCCATTGCAATTTCCAGTGTTCTGGGGCTGTTTCGTGTACCTATAGTAAGACTGGATGAAAAAATAAAAATACTCTATAAGCAGGTTTTTTTTTTATTTTATTTTTTACTTTTTTCTTTCATTTTACCATATGTTCTCACTCTGTTTTTTCTAACACTTTCGTTTGCATCTGCACGTCTCCATTATTCTGTCACATGCCTTCTCTTCTCTCACTTTTTTTTCCTAATTAGATAAGTCACTACGCCACCTGCTCCTGTTTGAGTGACAAAACAAAGTACCCCTCTTTCTTCAGAACAATCCCCAGTGATGCCTTCCAGGTGCGGGCTATGGTTCAAATCTTGAGGCATTTTGGATGGACATGGGTTGGTCTCCTCTACAGTGATGACGACTACGGAATCTATGCTTATTTGTCCTTCAAGCAGGAAATGCAGCTGTTTGGAGGTTGTGTTGCTTTTTCTGAAATCCTGCCCAATGATAACAACCCCAGAAATATTCAACGTATAATGGGAGTTATTCAGTCCTCTACTGCTAGAGTGGTGGTTGTTTTTTCTACTTTATCCTATCTGCTGCCTTTGATGGATGCGGTGGTTTTGCAAAACTTGACAGGCAGACAGTGGATTGCCAGTGAAGCTTGGGCCACTGCACCCGTATTTCAGACTCCACATTTCCTGCCCTTCCTGAGGGGCACACTAGGCATTGCTATCAGGCGTGGGGAGATACAGGGACTTTATGAGTTTCTGTTACATCTTCGTCCCAGCAATGATCCAAAAAACAATATGTTGAGGATCTTCTGGGAGAACATGTTTTTGTGCAGTTTTGAAACAGAGATCCATGAACAACAAATTAAAAAGGTGTGTACAGGACAGGAGGATTTGAAAGCCACATACACAACATACACTGATGTTTCAGGGTTGCGAGCAGCTTATAATGTCTATAAGGCAGTTTATGCCCTGGCACATGCACTTCATGACCTGATGCAGTGTGAAGAGGGGAGAGGACCATTCAGTGGGAACAGCTGTGCTGACACAATCAACCTGAAACCCTGGCAGGTAAGACCCACAGGTATAGTGCAAATTCTCTTCAGGCATATAGAGGACCTGAATGTGGAACGCAAAATATGTGTTGTACAATAATTCTAATTTCAGATAATCATGTAACACATGTTCCATCTACAAATTATACAGCTGGTCCACTACCTTAAGAAAGTGAATTTCACCACAGGCTTTGGGGATCAAGTGTCATTTGATAAAAATGGTGATGCTTTGGCCATCTATGATGTGTTGAATTGGCACCCTAGCTATGATGGATCAGTAAGGGTCCAAGCAGTTGGTGTAGTAAATGAAGGTTCGACAACAGGGATGGTGCTGACACTGGATGAGGATGCAATTTACTGGAACTTTGAGCCAAAAAATGTAACATTGCATATTAATGGAATTCTTTTTGCAGATATAAAGTCTAAATGTCAATCAAAGCTATGAGAAGACAAATAAGAATAAATTCATGGAAATACCAAGCTTGTTATTATATAAAGATTTAAGACAAATGACTGATAACAGATGGTGTCTCTTTCAGCCCCCACGATCTGTGTGCAGTGAGAGCTGTCCCCCAGGAACCAGACAAGCCACAAGGAAGGGCCTTCCTGTCTGTTGCTTTGACTGCATGCCATGTGGAGATGGAGAGATTTCTAATAAAACAGGTGAGATGATCATTGTTGGCAAAATTTTAATATAAGTTGGAAGTCATTTCCTCTTAAATTCTCACCTACTCACAGATGCTATTGAGTGCACAGTGTGTCCAGATGAGTTCTGGTCCAATCCAGAAAAGGATCAGTGTGTCCCAAGAATAGTTGAATTTCTGTCCTATGAGGATCCTCTGGGCATCTCTCTGACCACTGCTTCCCTGCTTGGCACCTGCATCTGTGCTGTTGTGATGGTCATCTTCTGTCATCACCATAACACTCCAATTGTACGAGCAAACAATTCAGAGCTCAGTTTCCTGCTGCTGTTGTCACTCAAAATGTGTTTCCTGTGTGTGCTACTGTTCATTGGCCAGCCACAGTTGTGGACGTGTCAGTTAAGACATGCTGTGTTTGGCATAAGCTTTGTGCTGTGCATTTCCAGCATCCTGGTAAAGACTATGGTGGTAATAGCTGTGTTCAAGTCATCTCGACCAGAGGGCAGAAGTGCAATGAAATGGTTTGGAGCAGCTCAACAAAGATGCACAGTTCTGGTCCTTACCGCACTTCAAGTTGTGATATGTGCAGTCTGGTTATCAACTGCCTCTCCAACACCACATAAAAACAACCAGTATATCCGCTCTAAAATAGTGTATGAATGTGCTATTGGCTCAGTGGCTGTTTTTTCTATGCTGCTGGGATACATTGGCCTTTTAGCAGCCGTAAGCTTCCTGTTAGCCTTCCTAGTGAGAAATCTTCCAGATAATTTTAATGAAGCAAAGTTCATCACTTTTAGCATGTTGATCTTCTGTGCTGTGTGGATTGCATTTGTTCCAGCATATGTGAGCTCTCCAGGTAAATATGCAGTAGCTGTGGAGATTTTTGCCATTCTAGCTTCTAGTTTTGGATTATTGGTGGCAATATTTGCCCCAAAGTGCTATATTATCCTTGTTCACCCAGAAAGAAACACTAAAAAAGCCATCATGGGAAGAGAAACACAAAATAAATAGGTTTACATCAATGTGGCGTAAAATTGTGAACTCTGATTTGGCTCTATTGTTTTCGGTTGTAAAAAAAAAAAACAAAACAAAAACATATATATAGATATATATATATATATATATATATATATACATACCCACACACACACCCACACACACACACACACACACCACACATATTAATATATATATTATATTATATATATATTTGCTTGATACTTGACACATTTTATGATTTTTTTATCGAAAACCAAAATGTCTATAAGTTGCTCAATAAAAGCACTGCAAGTTTCAAAACTAATTCCCCAATTTATTATTATTATAATAATAATAATAATAATAATAATTAATATAATAATAATAACATCCCGTTGAAACACCAAGATTTGGAATCTGATGTTTTTAACTTTCTTCACTTCCACATCAATCTTCAACATGCATTCACAAGAGCAACACAATGCAAGCTTATTGTGTTGATGCAAGAATCGACATTCTCATGATACAACCCATCTGGAGCCCGTTTCAAAAAGGAGGTTCTACTAACTTGAACTCTGAGTTGACTTACTGTCTTGAAACTCTTGAGTTTTCAGGTTCAGAACAGCTGAATTGAGTTAGTTCAATTGACTCTGAGTAGGTTGACTCTGAGTTTAGCGTGTGCACCCGACTATGAAAAGCCATGATCAATGGAGCTCCGAAATTATGTTACACCATGGCAACAGTACCCTGACAAAAAGACGTATTCAAAACACAGATTCAATACATAACTACAATTATAAAAACATATATTATAAAAAAAAAAAAAATTGGCAGAATGGTAAATTATTGAAATAATATTAATTTTCATGGTATCGTACAGGCAAAGAAAAAAAAAAGAACAACAACAACAACAAAAAAAGCAGCTAAACATGGAGTATAAAAACATAATTCAATCAAGGTAAAGCTTTAAGCATAAAAGGTTCATGAGTGTAGGCTACATGACTTTACAAGAATTTGACATATTAAATAGATATCATTCATTGTCTAATTCAGTACGCAGCTGCTTTTTCCACATAGTCTAATGCTCTTTTCACATAATTAGCCTAAATATTCTCTAATCCAAACTGTTGCATTTTTTAATAAGAGTAATGAAATTAACATTTGACTTCTACTCAGCCAACAGTTAGAAGGCTTGCAAAATAATGAAGAACAGATGAAGATGGCCAATAACAAGAATTGGAATATCAAAATACAACAGGAAATTCCAACAGGAAAAATAATAACGGTTGCTTTTGTGTTTTAAGTGTATTTTTCTTATTTTGCAAATTATCTGCAAATAGGGTAAGATAAATAATATATTTTTTTTTTCCATTTGCATTAATATTATTTTTCTTGTTTTAAGTAAAATACACAAGCATTTTGAATTACCATTGTGTATGAAATGTGCTATATAAATAAACTTGCCTTGCCTTGCCTAATACAAACAAACCACCAATTATAATTGTATCTTGAGAGAAAAGGCCTTTGATAGGGTAGAATGGTACTTTCTCACTTTTTCACTGTCACTTTGATTTTAAATCACATATCATCAGCTATATTAAAACTCTTTATAATTCACCAGCAACATCTGTGATAACAAATGGTATTATAGAAATAATTTCATTTGAAAAGAATTACCCTTTAAAGATGCCAAATAGTATCACCCTTATTCTTTTCTGTTAAATATTCCCCTTTTGTTTAGACTTCTAAGTTATAGTTCTTGTCTCTTAGTTTCTTATGGTATTTGTAGTCCTTTCTAGTTTCTTTGTTTATTAGTATCTGTGATTGTTTCCAGATGTTCTTTATTAGTCATTACCTAGTGTAAATGTAATCCTCATGTTGTGTTCTGGTAGTTTACAGAGAGGAATTTCTATTTCTTGCTAGTTAATGTTGTAGTATTGGACTAAAACTGATTTTTCTCACACAGGGTATAACAACTCCCAATATATATATATATATATATATATATATATATATATATATATATAGATATATATATATATATATATATTCCCCCTTATTTTTTTTCAAGGTTTTTTTTTATGTTTCAGCCTTATGTTAAACTGCTCTAAATAATTTTAATTCAACATCAAATCTACACTACATACATAATAATGACAAAGCAAAAAACTGATTTGTGACAACTTTGCAAATTTATTAACATTCAAAAACTGAAATAAGTACATTGCATAAGTATTCATACCCTTAACACAGTACTTGGTTGAATCACCTTTACAGTCTCAAGTCTTTTTGGGTATGATGTGACAAGCTTTGCACATCTGCATTTGGCAATTATCTGACATTATTCTCTTCACTTCTTCACCTCTCAAGCACTGTCAGCTTGGATGGGGGCTGGCAGACATTTTCAGGTTTCACCAGAAATATTTTATTGGGTTCAAGCTAATGCTGTGGCTAGGCAACTCGAGGACATTCACAGAGTTGTCTATAAGCCACTCTTGCTGTGTACTTAGGGTCATTGTCCTGTTGGAAGCTGAACCTTCTGCCCAGTCAGAGGTTCTGAATGCTATGGACTGGGTTTTCATTAAGGCTATCTCTATATCTTTCTCTTTTTCAGCTTTCCTTTTACTCTGACATGTCCCTCAGTCCCTGCCGCTGAAGAACAGCTCCACAGCAAGAGGCTGCTACTGCCACACTTTACTGCTGGGATGCTACTGTGCAGGTGATGAGCAGTGTCTGGTTTATTTCAAACATGATGCTTGGAATTGAGGTTCATCAGACCAGAAAATCTTGTTTCTCACAATCTGAGAGTTCTTTAGGTGCTTTGTTGTAAATTCCATGTGTATTTTCATGTGTCTTCACTGAGGAGAGGATTGAGTTTGTCCACACCACCATAAAGACCAGATATGATGTTTGTCTTTCTGTAAGTTACTCCTATCTGCATATATGATCATGGAGTGACCATCGGCTTCTTGGTCACCAGTCTAACCAAGGCCCTTCTCCACTGATTGCTCAGTTTGGCCAGGAGGCCAGCTCTAGGAAGAGTCCTAGTGTTTCCAAACTTATTTCATTATGGAAAATAGAGGCTATATGCTTCTGTGAACCTTCAATGCAGCAGAATTATTTTGAACTCTTGCCCAGATGTGTGGCTTGACCAATCCTGTCTCTGAGCCTAACAGGCAGTTCTTTTGACCACGGGGCTTGGTTTTTGCTCTGAAATGCATTTTCAGCTGTTAGACCTATTATTGAGAGGTGTGTGCCTTTCCAAATCATACTCAATCATTGTTAATTTTGTCAACGAAGACGACAATGAAATATATTTGTTAACAAAAATTTTTTCTGTGACTAAGATGAGATGTTGACGAGCTAAAACTAATAATGTTATAATGCTATTTGAGGACTTCAAAATGTGTGTCCATGTCATTGGATAGCAATCGGATAAGGGGCGTTTGCATATCTAGTCTCAGTATGGCAGCCACAGTGGATGGATAGGCTACCAAAATGCAAACTAGCAATCTGAAACAATGGCCTCAGCACCCGAAAGGGTAGTGATAAGGTGACATCCCGTTTTTCCCGGGAGTCACAATTCGTTGTCGATTAACTTAAGTTAGTGAAGGCTGGATAGGCGAATCGCGCTGATAGAAGTGCTCTCTCTCTTGCGCACGCTCCGCTTATTCATATACATCCAAAGGCCATATCTCAATGCCCAAATAAACACACAAAAGCGTATACGCGCCCTGGTAATGATCTAAACGCAAAGTGTAAAGCGCACGGCGCAGGTGCACTCAGGGCGTGTCCAAACCCACTTTTGCTATTTTAACGACGGAAAAAGGTTGCCGCGCCCGGGCGCATGGTCTAAACGGGTTGTCCCTATTCTCTTAATGAGTAATGGGCGTAACGTGCAATAAACCAATCAGAGTCTCATCTTCCATTCCCTTTAAGAGCCAGTTGCGCTCATGCCATGACGGATTTGCTATGTACATGGCGGAATTTGACAAGCGCAAAGACAGAACGCATCTCCGAGATGAAACGGAGCTGCTCATGTGCGAGCAAATAGCAAATAATTCTGATACATGCGATGACTATCCATTATGACATGTAGGCATTTTTATATTTAATTAGCCTACAAAAAATTCTTATGCATTGCAATCGTTTGATTTTTAATATTTGGCATGTCTGTGTGCTGCTGTGCGTCCCTGTGTTTAATAAGCAGCGTGTACTCGCGTTGTGGACCCGCCTATACTAACACGCTCTTTAAATAACAAAAAAAAAACAATGCGCCAGACTTTAGACTAGGTTTGAGTTGGTCTATGGCGCAGTCTATTTTCAGCTACTTAAAATAGATATGCGCCAGCAATGAGCCTGAAAACACCTCTTTTTTAGACTAGCACGCCCATGGGCGCAAATGCATTTGCTAATTAAAAGACGTGGCGCTGGACAGGAAAATGCAAATGGCGCCGGACTGAAACTAGCAAACACACTTGCGCTGCGCCTTCCGTCGCATTGTGCCGAGTGTATGATAGGGCCCCAAATGTCTATCGTGTAGAGCAGGGATCTCCAACCCTGCTCCTGGAGAGCTACCATCCTGCAGACTTCAGTTCCAACCCTGCTCCAACACACCTGTCTGCAATTATCAAGTAGCCCTGAACACCTTGATTAGCTGGTTCAGGTGTGTTTGATTGGGGTTGGAGCTGAAATCTGCAGGACAGTAGCTCTCCAGGAGCAGGGTTGGAGACCCCCTGGTGTAGAGTATCTTACGTAAATACAGTCAGTTATGGAGTAAGTGAACGTAAACATGTTTGCACCCTGCAGGTGGTTGAAAACTGAACGTGTGTCAGTATTACATGCATGCCTTCTGTCTTAAAGGGACAGCATTAGTTAAATATCTATCCTTGTCATTAATGTTAACCAACAAAAGATGTCAAATAAATATGTTAAGTAAACCTACTGTATCTGAAAAATTTGTATAATTTGTATCTCTTTCGTATTTGTCTTATTGTCCTATTCTGCTTCTTTCTCAAATATTATAAATTCTATATATTATATATGAACAACTATAATTTTTATAAGTTGCTCCCTTTTCGCTACTGTTAAAGGGATAGTTCACATAAAAATTAAAATTGTCATCATTTATTGAAGTTCAGTCCTAGATTCAAATTTCTCATAAGCTTAATTAATTTGGTCTAAAGAAAGAAGAATTAATGACTATTTTAGTTTGAAGACTACATATAAAATAGCTACCAAAATACATGTTGGTAACTGCAGTTTGACTAAAAGTAATGACTACAAGTTGACAAAAATGCAATGACTTTTCGTAGACTAAAACTAGACTAAAACTATAAAAGACTCAAATGATTAAAATGTGACTAAGACTATTGAGCATATTCGTCTCAAGATTAAGACTAAGACCGAATCAAAAATTCCTATCAAAAATATCAAGTGTACTCATTCAAATGAATTTGCCACAGGTTAACACCAACAAAGTGTTGTAACATCTACAAGCAATTTCAAATGTCCCAGAAAAGGGCACTTATGTAGTGAAATCATTTCAGATTTTTATATCTAATAAATTTGCAAAGTTGTAACAAACCTGTTCTTTTTTTTTTTTTTTTGCTTTGTCATTATGGTGTATGAAGTGTAGATTGATGTGGGGGGAAAGATTATTTAAGTAGTTTAACATAAGGCTGCAACATAACAAAATGTGTAAAAAATGGAGTATGAATATTTGTAGAGGCACTGTTCTGGATCATGGATTTAAGTTTAATGTTTGTAGTGATTATAATTCTGATACCTAGTCATGTAGCTTCCTATAAAATATAGTTACCATAGTAACATTCTAAGTCACTAAAATTCAGTAAGTTGCCTTTTATAAGTAAAACTTTACACAACAATCTTGCAGCAGTCATTCATCCTGTGAGCATTTTTAGAAAGCATTGTCTGTAAGTTATTATGGTTATTTGTATTAAATTTGATTAATTTATTTATAAAGCTATGAAAGGACTATATAACATTAATGACACTAAAAGGAGATATTATTGTGTTGTTAGAGATAACTATAGCCTCTGTTTACTTCTCCTTTCTGTAGTTTCACTCTGTTTCATCATACACAGTTAATGTGGTGTGGAATAAAGCTGCATTATCTCATAAGTCTATGTGTTGGAAAGGGTTTATCTATCTGTCTAACTTCCGGAAGAGAGACACCAAAGTGAGGGCAGATCAGTGAGAAGACAGACTCAACAGTGATTACAGCAACTGTGAATTAACTTCTCATCTGCTCAGTGAATCTACAGTAAAATGCTTTCAAAGGAAAATCTTAGCCATGCGAACAGGTTAGTGTGCTCACATTCACACTCATCTATATCATCCAGATCAACATATTCAAGTAGATCAGCAGTCAGTCTTGTTGCAATAGAGGCACGAGCTAAAGCTGATGCTGCCCGCACTAGAGCAGCATACGCTCAAAGAGAGATTGAAATAAAAGTAAAGAAAGCACAGCTTCAAGTAGAAGAGACACGTTTAGAGGCTACATTAGAAGCACCCCAGCAAGAGAAAGCGGCAGGAGCAGCCTTAGCTGAAGCTATAGCCTTTGAGGCCATAGTTGATGCAGATAACATAGAAGAATCATCTGAACATGAATGTAAACAAATCAGCTCAAATCTCTACTCAGATACATACATAAGAGAAGATCATCATGTATCGAACAAGACAGTCACACCACTGTTTCAGTCAGACGACAGAGAACAGCAAAATGCTCTCCCATCTCAAAGAGAGTCTATTCAATATTCTTAAGAAACACCACAACATGTCAGTTCATTTGGTGAGACACTCTTTCAGTTGCAGGACCCACAAAACAGTTCTGAGCCTGTCAGAGCACCTGGAAAAGAAGTGAAGAGTCAAGACACAATAATTCATTCTCATCCATTTAAATCCTATACCTCAAAAGGGTATTACTCACCAAACATGAGAAATGAGCCATATGTTACAAAGCCTGATAACTCAGAGATATTAAATTTAGCCAAGTTCCTAGAATCCAGAGACCTGCTCACTGCTAGTCTCATGAAGTTTGATGACAAGCCGGAGAATTACTGGGCATGGAAATCAACTTTCTCAAATGCAATCGAAGACCTTGACTTAAAGCCTTTTGAGGAGCTTGACTTACTAACTAAGTGGCTTGTTCCAGAATCAGCTGAGCATGCTTGGGAATAAGGTCAGTTCATATTACTCACCCTGCTGTAGGACTCAGCAGGATCTGGGAAAGGCTGGAACAGTGCTATGGGTCAGCTGAAGCGATGGAATCTTAAATAAAATCGACCGCTTTCCCAAACTCTCTAAGAGAACTATCAGATTTATTGTTGGAGATTGAGTCTGCCAAAGTGGAAGGATACCTACCTGGTTTGTCTTACCTGGAGACTGCACAAGGCATTGCCCCTATTCTTGAGAAGCTGTCATTAGCCCTCCAGGAGAAGTGGATGCAACAAGGGTCTAGATTTAAGCATGAACACAATGTTAGCTTTCTTCCTTTCTCATTCTTTTCAACCTTCTTCAGGAATCAGGCACATTTGAGAAATGACCGCAGTTTTTACAATTATTGTACCAAACACAACACTATATACAGGACCGATTTCCTCCAAAGCAAAAAGGTTACATGTTGACAGAAGTAGACCACACAATTCCTAAAGGAAAGTCTACGCTGGCAGTAGAAGTCTTCAGCAAACAGTGTCCAATACACAAGAAACCCCACCCTCTCGACAGATGCAGAGGATTTAGGGAGAAACCATAAGATGCATGTAAAGCCTTTGTAAAAGAAAAAATGTATCTGTTTCCGCAGCTGCTCTTCAACATCACACCAAGCCAAGAACTGTACTGCAACGATTTGGTGCCAAAAGATCTTTGAAAACAGGCATGCTGAACTTGCACCACCTCTTTCGGACAATGAAGAATGCTGGTACCTTCCAATCTTTGGTGTGTGTCATTCACAAAAGCCAGGTCAAATTAGGGTTGTCTTTGACTCTAGCGCTCAATATCAAGGACTGTCTTTGAGCAGTGTTCTTCTGACTGGGCCCAACATGAACAACAGCCTACTTGGGGTGTTACTGTGCTTCAGGAAAGAACAAGTTGCCATAATAGTTGACATCCAGCAAATGTTTCACTGCTTTGTAGTCAGAGAAGACCACCGTAACTTTCTGGGTGTCCTTTGGTACAAAAACAATGACCTATAAAACGAAGTTGTAGAATTCAGAATGTGAGTACATGTCTTCGGTAACAAGAAAGAAAGAAAACGACTTAGCAAAGAACATGAAGGACGTGGACATTGCTGCTGATTTTCTACATATGCAGAGAAGTTTGGAAGGCAGCTGGGAACACATGACAGGCATCACCAGGTGCATCCATTATTCTATGTTGCTGAAAATCAGTCAAGCAAAACTCACTCATGAAGTCCTCATCACATTCATGGCAGATGTTTAAGCTGTACTAAATGCTCATCCATTGATACCAGTATCAACAGATCCAAACAATCCTCCTATCCTAACCCCAGCAACACTTCTCACACAAATGACTGTTACACTGTTACACTTCTTTCTCCGGTAGGACCTCTACATCCGCCAGTGGAGACAAGTTCAAAGTTTAGCTAACACCTTCTGGCATTGATGGAGAAGTGAATATCTAAACACTTTACAAAATCGAAGAAAGTGGCAACAAGAACGTAATCTTCAACATGATGACGTAGTTCTGCTTAAGGACAACCAAGTTAAAAGAAGTAAAAGGCCCATGGGCATTGTACTAAAGGGGTTTCAATGAAAGGATTAAGGTAGGAAGGTTGAGTTGAAGACAATAAATGATGGAATACCAAGGGTCTACCTACATCCTATCTCAGACACAGTCCTTCTCTTACCTTCAGAAATGGAAAAAGAGTGTGGACTATATATTAGTGCAGTGATGACATCTTACAGATGCCAGGCAGGGATTGTTCTGGATCATCTATTTAAGTTTAATGTTTGTAGTAATTATAATTCTGATACCTAGTCGTGTAGCTTCCTTTAAAATATAGTTACCATAGTAACATTCTAAGTCAGTTAAATTTAGTTAGTTGCCTTTTTTATGTAGAACTTCACACAACAAACTTACAGCAGCCATTCATCTTGTGATCCTCAGTAGAAAGCATTGTCTTTTTTAGTTTTTTATGGTTAATTTGTATTCAATTTGATGAATTTGATTATAAAGCTATGAAAGGACTATATAACAAATGACACTAAAAGGAGATATTATTGTGTTGTTAAAGATAACTATTGCTTCAGAATAATTCTCTCAGGTAACTATAGTTAAGTGGGTAACCCGAGATGTTTTTATATCATCAAATGACTAATTAAAATAAAATTATTAGAAAAAATAACACTTGAACATACATCAGCATAAGGACTACCTAAAAATTTTATTTGAAGTGTAATTTGACTTTGTAGTTTGGCTTATGTCCTATTCGTTTACACGGAGAGGGTGGGGTTTATGACCTATACTGCAGCCGGACACCAGATGATGTTCAAAATGAAGTTAATAAAGAGGGAAGTTGGAGTTTTGGGTTAACAATATATTTGTGTAACCCCCCCCCCCCCCCCCCCCCCCAAAAAAAAAAAAAAAAACGAAATAAATAAAAAAATATTATTATTTGTTTATGTTACCTTTTTTCATTAATTATTTTATTTATTTGTTTGTTTATGTAGCAATATCTGGCAACACTGCATCTCTGGCACTTAAACTGACAGTAATCATAAAGAGTGCGGGCAGGTTATTGCTGACAAAATGCCATATTCGGAAAGACAAATGCAATGATCATCATGATATTATCTGTGAGAAATTGTATCAGTGCTTTCAAATTCATTTTAGTATTTAACCTTTCAGAAAGTCATGGTAAAAACATTCATAAGAGCACTAGACAATGCTTCATAATGAAAACTATTACAGTAATAGCCTAAGAATTTTTGCATGAATAATACAATTATTAAAATATTCCACCCCTATCCTATGATAAATCATTGATAAATTGTGATGCAATAAATAAGGCCTAATTTAACAATATCCATCCTCCCAAAACAGAGAAAAAATCTTTCACAAACATCTACATGTCTGTCACTTTTAATGTTTATATATAATGAGCTGAATTTGTTATTATACCACAATTCTTAACAACCCACCCCAGTCCTCACTAATTTTCAAAACCTGATTACAGTTCCAGCCATGACTGGAACGTTTGCCAAGTATGTTTCCCCAATATCAGATGGGGCCCCCTAATTCCCTGGGGCCCTGGGCGGCTGGTTACCTCGCTTACTGGTTAAGTCCACCCTTGAATAATATGACAAAATCAAAAAACGAAACTAAAATGATATTACTCTCATAGCACTAGTCATTAAATCATCTTTGAGAGCAAGGGGGCCCCGACACAACTTCCATACTTTGTGTATAGGGAGGACCAGCACTGCTTACTGTAAATGCTGCTTTTGTGTGCTTCTGTGCCACCTCTGCAGTGCAGAGATGAATTAATACTGATGTCATTTGGTTAGTAACCTATTCTGATTCTGATTGTGTCATATTGAATTATGCAAAGTGATAGAACATAATTTATAAATCATAATAACCCACCAAAATATTTGGCTAGTGTGTTAATACAGTAGGTGGCCATCCAAAACGGTGGTTCTACCGCCGCTCGTACCGCCGCCGCCGCGTCTGCAAAGTGCATTTGCAGCTTTTGACCGCTGAGTGGCGCTTTAATCACAAGTTTTCAAACAAGCGCATCAAAGCACATTTTTGCAAATAGACGTCAGCTTTGCCTCACCGTTTTGTTATATTTGACTGCAGTCGGGGAAATGAAAGAAAAAATATTTAATATTCACAGATGAAAGTTTAGTCCTTATGAAGATATGTGCGTTTCTTAGAACGAATTCAAGCAGGATAAATATCAAGCCTAAGAGCCTGTGCTTATATTTTCTCTACACCATATTTTAGATTTGACACATTTAAATAGTGTGCAGTATTATTTATATAATATGCATTATGTGTTATATTATTCAAAAGAAATTGTGGTTTACTTTGCATTGGAGAATTAAAAGTGGCAGCATAGTGAGCTAGGCTTGCGTGTTTTATAAATTATTTTCTTTATTTTAGTAAAACGGGATGCTCTGAATAATTTCGCTCCCCCTATTTAGGCCTAATTAAATCAAGAAACGAATAAATTAAACCTGCACGATTTAACTAAAACATTGAAACTCTAAAGAATGGACTGATTAATAAAACGTCCTCATGATCAAACTCAAGTTCTCGAAATACACACAATGTAAAAAAAGAGCTTAATTAATTGACAGCTTCAGTCTTCTTTACTTGCTTTCATGTAATTTAAGTAAAATAATAATAATAATAATAATAATAATAATAATAACTAAATAAATAAATACATTGTAGCCGCATTTAAATGCAGGTTTGTATAATATTCCGTAAAATATCAGAGTGCAAGGTTTGCTACGCGCGCATGATGCTGAGTGCACATGCAGCATTTATTCTTATTTGTCTACATATTTTATCTTCATTACAAATCTTGTTTGGTTTTCTTTTGGATAATTGCGTGTAAAAAAATATTTGCTTTGTAATGCATATGCAAAATGTGAATTATACGGAAGAGGATTAGGGGCAAGCAATAATAAAAAAAATAAAACCATCTCGAGATTAAAGTCATTATATTGCGAGATTAAACTCGTTAAATTTCGAGAAAAAAAAAGTCGAAATACAATATTGAGAATAAACTCATTAAATTTCGAGAATAAAGTTGTTGTGTTTCGAGAAAAAAACTCGTTAAATTTCGAGAAAATTTTTTAAAATAATCGTGAGAATAAACACATTTAATTTCGAGAATAAAGTCGTTGTGTTTCAAGAAAAAAAGTCGAAATGAAATGCAGAGAATAACGCATTCGATCAGTGTTCATTGTATAGCCTATAGAGGACATGCAAGAGTTGGATCACTTAGTCAAGCTATATTTTAGACTTTCTTTCAGTAACAAAGAAATACTATCAACTTTAGCTAATTATGACACAATAATAATTAGCACACAAACTTTAAAGAGAATTTGCAAGCGGCTAGGTCTTTTTAGAAGAAAAAATCAGTCCAATTTGCACGATGTAGGCTACTCGCTTTTGTCCAACATGAAATGACAACCAGAGGACAAATGCAAGGTTATCGCTGGCTTCACCCAAATGCACTCTGGCACTTGGACAGCTATGATAAATTAAAACCGTACGGCATTGCCATTAATGGCCTGTAATGTAATGAATTTATTCTCAAGATTGTATTTCGACTTTTTTTCTCGAAATTTAACTAGTTTTTTTTTTAAACACAACGACTTTATTCTCGATATTTAATGAGTTTATTCTCAAGATTGTATTTCGACTTTTTTTCTCTAAATTTAATGAGTTTAATCTCGCAATATACTGACTTTAATCTCGAGATGGTTTTATTTTTTTTTTATTATTGCTTGGCCCTAATCCTCTTCCGTAGAAATATTATTCATATTCAAGTGTTTGTGCGAAAATTATTACACGTGCATGACAGGGAGGCGCCCTCTCGGTCACGTGATTTTTTTCCTGCTAATGAAATAACTGAAAATTGTGGTGTCTCGCATACATGAGAAATATATCTACAGAAAGCTTGAAATGTCTTTTAAACGAATCAATTCAAAACGAAAGCATTATGTAATCTGTGAAGGTGCATTTCTCTCTAAATGCGCATCCATGTGGAGAGAGTCAGCACTGTGAATTTCATCTTGCAGCCGACAAGAAATCATTTGTTTATTAATAAATAATTAAAATGTCTCCTTTTTCACAATTATTGGGTTACTTCTACCTGCGCTTTGTGGCAAACTTAATGCATGTGCTTGAGCGCGGAATATAAGGCTCATTATGGATTATAGATGTAAATTTAATATAAACCTGCGATTAGTTGAATAATGACAAATGAACGACTAGTAACTAGAAAAATCTTACGTGGGAGGCAGATCTTTTAAACACCCTCTAGACATCACTGTTAAAAATTTTTAAGCATTTTATACGCGTTTGCATAAATTCTTCTTTCAGAACGGTCTGTAATGCAGAGATGTCTTAACATTGATTTTACCTCTGAAACACAAAAACGAAAATTGAAATAAAATTTATATTTTATGTTTTGAGAATGGCCAGCCCTTCTCTGCAGATATTGTGCTTCTGGTTTGTGCATTTTAAATCACATAAGGTCTACAAAATATATACAAACTCTTGTGTTTTTTGTCACGTCTGTAAGAAAAAAAAAAAAAAAAAAAAAAAAAACAAAGCCTATTAAACATGTTCATAAACGGATAGTTTACTGATGTCTGGACTCTGTTTGGGATTTAGAAAAACTTCAATATATTGTTTCATGAATAGGCTACAATCTGTGAAAATTTATATTTCACACCCTAAAAAATATTGTATGGATGCAACAAAATAAAACGGCTGACGCTCCACTCAGGGCTCGTAGTTGTGATTGGGCTCAACCCTCCCCCGTGCGTCTGAGACACGCTGCAGAGCAGAGTATGAGCGGAGCAGAGTGATTCTGACTGGAGTGAGGAGAGGATTTTTTAAAAGTCGGAGCGTCATGGTTTTCACTCGCTCCAGCACCGCTCCATCACGAGTACAATTCATGCCAACAGCCCGTAATATAACTGCATATTTAGCAAGAATTCACATGATAAACATATTTAGCTATAGCTTGATACACATAATCTCTCTCCTAGTTCTCAAGGAGTTTGTCTTCCTTTTACTGATTATTTTCGGGTTAAAGCATGATTTAAACAGGTACAGCACATTCACACGTAATCGCTGTCGCAATAATGCATTCAAACAAATGTAATCTTACAGTGCTACTTCATCTGTAACTGATTTTGAAATCTGTAAGAAATGCATCGATCTGTAGATAAAATAACTGACGAAAATGTACTGTTATTTTCATCACAAGCAAAATTTGCACAGCAGAATGCAGCAATTATACCTTTTAATGCTGACAATGTTATTAGTTTGGCGTTTGGTAGAAAAGAAAAGTTTGCACACAATAGCCTAATCCCCTTTGAAACTCTCCTGTTATTTTATTTATTTATTATTTTATTTTTATAGGCTACATTATGAACATAACATTTCAGCTTTATCCACGGAGCGAGTGCGGAGCAGTGAATAGTGAGCGCGGAGTGGAGTGATTCTATTAAATGCTCGGAGCGCGGAGGGAAATTGTTGCTGCTCCACTCTCACATACTCTGCTGCCTAATGAGAGAGAGATGTTTCACCCTACGAAATGAACAAGACTGTCCGGTGTAGACACGGCTAGACAGTTTCTGCTATATTTACTAATAATTGATATAAGAAATAAAAATAAATACATAACCTAAACCAGTGGCATAGGATGAAAATATAGACTAGAAAATATTATTTAGACTTGCTCTGTCCTACGTCCATGACACGGACTCACTGCGGAGCTGGCAATTTAATCTGAACAGCTCTTAACGCCGAGTGGATGGTTAGATGCATGATGGGCTAGTATTAGTAATCGGATTTTTTGTGAAAAAAAAAAAAAAATCGGGGATTTAAAAAAATTTTGGGCCATCGAAATTTTGCAACTTCCCCAGCCGTGAAATTAAGTTCCTAAATAAGTAATAAACTTTATTGCGCTATACAGTAGTCAACATCTGAAGTGGATCAAACCTTTCTTTAAAGTTGTTTTAAAACCAATGTCCTAAAAACCTGTTCTGCAAGTAAACCCCCATAAGACACTGTGCATATGAAAGACCAAGAGATTCACACCTTTATCTCGACCCCCACAAGCTATACAGAACTACCCCAAAAAACCCAACCCCCTCCAGCTGAACTGAATCCGGTCTGGTTTTGGCTGTGAGGAATGGTGTGTTGTCATGTTACTGGATTGAAACATGCCTGCACTCACATCAGCCCTGCTCTTTTTATTCATTATTGTCTCGCATCCCATATTATTATTATCACAAGACCATAATAATAACAAATTATCAATTGATAATTAATCATTATTTTTGAGAAAATCGTAGACGTTTGTGAACGTAGACGTTTGAGGCAGGCTTTAAGACCAAGAGGAATCCTCCGTCAGCTGCTCCCGCTTCACAGCGAGCTCTAACTGACCCAGCTTCACCGTCCACGTTTGGATTTTATAAAATCAGTTTGAGGCGAATACAACTTATTGATCATGAGCCTAACATTTAGCAAGGCGGGAAAACAATCAGTCTACCCGAAGAAAGACATATTACATAGATCTAACTCTTAAAAATAGAAAAAAAAAAAAAAAAAAAAAGCACTCTATTCTGCTCTTAAACTTGGATCTCATTATATTGAAGTACAAATCCAAACACCAGAAGCAACCTACACTCTCAGTGTTCTTTCATTGAAACGTACGCATTTTATTTATTCACAGGCTATATGGCTGAAATAATATTATGGTTGAAAACTTTAAGTGCCATTGTTTTAAAAAATGCATCATAGAAATGTTTCATAGACCTTCAGTTGTTATGCTTTAAAACCAACGGACAGACATAGGCCTATATAATTGTACATTACAAATATTTGGATCGTCCCTTATTTTCTTAAAGAGTAAATACTTATTTTCTTCAAGAATAAACATTATAAATAAAGAATAAAAGAAAGAACCTCTATTAGTCCTTATTTGCCATTTCTGAAGTTAATTTGTAACTCTAATGATGATGTGACTCCCCTGACAGTGGCACTTTCCTCAAAAAAATAAAATAAAAATAAAATAAAACCTTGTTAGAGCTATGTGAGCGATTAATTGTTTTAAAAAAGAAAAAAAAAAAAGTGTGTGCTTGGTTTCCGAAATGGAAAACGAATACAGCTTGTAAAAAATGATATGATGAAAAGAAATAATTTAAGCAATTAAATCCTTTTTTTTTTTTTTTTTTTTAAATACCATATTCAACTTGAATTTCAATACTATTAAACTGACTTTAAAATCTTAAGGAGTTTATAAGTTGAAACGGTAAAATGTCACAGTGCATGTTAGCCTAAATGAACTTGTATCTTATATAGTATCTGAAGACCTTGATTTGCATGTTAGCATAAAAATAACAATATATTTTAACTATTTTTTATAATGAACAATTCCTGTATATAATATGTGACAGCAACCTTTATATCAAATATTCTGAAATCGTCCACTGAGCATCGCGGGAGGCAGTTTAAGCGCGCGGAATGAATTTGATGCACAGTCATTTTCAGATGCAATGGAAAAATAAAGCTGGTTAAAATTATAGCTACACGAAACTTGTAAATAGTTAACAACATAGCTTAGATTAGGCCCATACTCTGCTCCTAAGTATATAATGTAAATTTTATTAACCCACAATAACACATTTTAACCGATTAATCGCCTATTTTCGTTTGCTGCATTTTTTTTTAAACACGCTAAAAAATAAATTAAATTTGTGAGAGTTGCATTTTATTACATTCAGAAATAATAACGGCAGGCCTAAATATGCTATAGGCTAATGTAACAACAGGATATTTTTAGTTCCCTTCACTTTACAACAAATCTTTTAAATTTAACAAATTTATCAGAACAGAACCAGAATTACAAATGTATAATTTTAATGGATAAATATAATTGCAGTATATAATAATATAGGCTTATACAAAAAAAAAAAAAAATAATAATAATTAAAAATAATTTAAAGCGATACATAAGGTTGGGCTTATCTCTCTCATTAGGGACAAATCCAAACATGTTGCCCATTTGAAGCTAAACTCTTATTCATTAGGTAAAATAGGCTTTGGATTTCACACGTGTTTCAGTATCGAAGGAAAAAAAAAATCATAATGAGTAAAAATATGCCAAAGTGGACCGCTGCTCGCGCCGCATGGCTCGGTGAACAACTGCTGTTTCTAATGAATATGTGCGCGTGAGTCACCAGCGCGATCAAAGTCACAATTCACAATTTTTGGTCACACAGTAAAGGCATAATTCAAAAATGCAAAGTGTTAGCAGTTTGAAAAATCAAGAATAATAACAGAGTGAATAAGAATTATTTGTAAATGCTTCACCGTTCTCATCTCGCTCTGCAAATGGAACCTGAAGATTAGGCTATTATTATTTTTTTAACCAAGAATAAACCGAAATTAAAACATTTACTAATTATAACGTAAATGTAACATTTACTAATACAAAATACAAAACATTTACTAATATAAAACTTTTAATCCGTATATAAGGTCTTTCTTTAAATTTTTGATGAGTAGACTGTAGCCTAAGACTATCATATTTTTAATGGCTTTTAAGGATGTTATAATGTATATTATAATGTAATTGTTGTTTTACGTCTTCCTTTCATTTTACAATTACATTCATTTCGCAATCCGTCCCTTTGCGCCAACTGGCGGTAGTTTCGCGAATGAGTTTAACACGCGACCGACTTGCAGTTAATGCCGCGGCGGTATTACCCATTTTGGATGTCTACCTACTGTATACATTACATGCCATGGTAGATTTACACCCACATTTGATGGGTTGGCAGGTGTTTATTTCAAATGCTGCATAAGTATGTAACCATGGTTCCCCATTGAAAAACGCTTTGGGAACGCCTCTGCGTGACCGCGTTCTGAAGCACGTGTGGAATCAGTCCAAAAGAGAAATGAGATGTCACGAGTGGGGTGACGTGAGCAACCAGGAAGCATAAAAGCGCATTCCTGCATAGCACATGTTAGCTTCTGATGACGTGAGCGCCTGCAGGGATGCAGAGATTATGACAAGAAGACACAGTGTCTCGTTCCCTCTAAGGAGCACAGCACTGATTAAAGGCATCCATTCGGTTATCCTTTAGGTGGCTCCCGTATGTCACTTCATGGACGGCGTGTATCGGAGCCCCAGAACATTTCATGGGGAGTCCGACGCTGTCCGCCCCACCAACCCGGACCTGGGTCCAACTACTCAGGGGTCCAAACGGGAGCACCCCAAATCCCTAAGACCTCCAAAAGCAGTTCAGCCATGTTCCACAGCAGGGCGCCACCACATCCACTTCAGACCTATTGCATAGGGGGTTTCCCCATTCAAATAAGTTGGAAGTGGACGCTTTTTAGGCGGTACACCCGTCCCGCTTACCTGCTATTCATTCATTTCCCAGACACTTTGGCATGCAGAACCCCATCCTGCTTACCTCCCACCCTACCACACCAAACCAATATCAGCATGTTGACCACCGCCCAACAATCAGCATGTTATCCCACCACTGCTGACCACTATGTGACAGACCTATTATGTGTCCCGTCCAAGGATCTCCCACGAACCTATTATGTGTCCCGTCCAAGGATCAGACATGAAGTTTCCAGAGGTCTGGACACGGGTGCCACAGGGTGCCCCATCTCTGAGTTAGTAGATCCTCCCTCAGAGGAATCTGCCAGGGAGGAGCTGTCACGAGGACCATCAGTTCCGGAAACCAGGTACGAGTCGGCCAATAGGGAACCACAAGCAGGACCTGCTCCTCGTCCTCCCTGACTTTGCACAGTGTCTGTGTAAGAAGGCTCACTAGGGGAAATGCATATTTGCACAGGCCCCGAGGCCAGCTGTGTGCCAGTGCGTCTATGCCAAGTGTTCCTTCAGTCAGGGAGTAGAACAACTTGCAGTGAGAGGTCAAAATGAAACGTCTCCAAATCAGCTGGACCGTCCTGGAGTCTCCATTCTCTGGGGTGCACAACCATGACACAGCTACACTGTTGTGCAGGGCCGGAATGTGAACAGCATGAAGTGAGCTCAGATGCTTCTGACTCAAGAGGAGGAGGTGGCAGACGAGTTGTGACATATGACGGGAGTGCAGACCACCTTGTCGGTTGATGTACGCAACAGTTGCAGTGTTGTCCATACAGACTAGTACGTGCCTGCCTTGTAAGCGTCCACTGAGATGGTTCAAGGCAAGGTGCACTGCTAACAACTTGAGGCAATTTATATGCCATTGCAGTTGGGGGCCCATCCACACCCCCGAGACTGCTTGCCCGTTGTACATGGTACCCCAGCCAGTGGTGAAGGCATCCGTGTGTACGACAGCATGCCTTGAGACCTGGTCTAGGGGCACTCCTGTCTGAAGAAATGCAAATTCTGACCTCGGGGTGAAGGTCCCGGTGAGTGCCACGCTGCCACTTGGACCCGGTGAGTGCCACGCTGCCACGCCCACCTCGGGACTTGGTCATGAAGCCAGTGCTGAAGCGGTCTAATATGCAGCAGCCCCAGCAGTGTAACTGCCGCTGCAGCTGCCATATGCCCCAGAAGCTTCTGAAATTGTTTAAGTGGGACCACTGTCCTGCCCTTGAACAAATTCAAGCAGGAACTTGTACTGATATGCCCATCCCTCAAACGCAAACTGCAGAAAAGGTCTGTGCCGCAGAAGAATTGACACATGAATGTATGTATCTTTAAGGTCGATTGCTGCAAACCAATCTCAGGGACGGATGCACCCGAAGATGTGTTTCTGCATTAACATCTTGAATGGGAGCCTGTGAAGGGCCCGGTTCAAGACACGCAGGTCCAGGATCGGTTGTAACCCGCTGCCTTTCTTGGGTACAATGAAGTAGGGGCTGTAAAACCTTGCCCTCATACTGGCTCGAGGGACCGGCTCTATTGCGTCCTTTGCCAGCAGGACTGCGATCTCCGCACGAAAGACATGAGCATTGACTGCCTTTACTGATTTGAAGTGGACGCCCCTAAAACTTGGGGGAAGGCTGGGCAAACTGAATCACATAGCCGAGTCTGATGGTTCGAAGGAGCCAACAAGACCACTGATTTACCCATAGTGGGGCAGCGAGGTGGAACACAGGGACCTGGCTCAGGCAGCTGGTGGACCGACCGAAGTGGGGTCTGAGTGTGCGGTGCAACACTTACCTGCTTACCTAGTAGGGCCTTTGATGACACTCTCGAACCGCCCGCTGCTGCCCACTGGCAACAGAGGAGGATGAGTGTGATCCGGCTGTGGACCGCTCACAACTCTCTGTGCCCTCTTGAGACCCAGAGATAGAGGAAATTGCTCTTTTGTTGAGTGTTTGGGTACCATTGACTGAGAGTTCAGTGGTGGGATAAAGCAAAACCAAAGATTCTCCACCTGACCCTGCTCCGGGGGAGGGCCTCTTGCTCTTCCGCTTACCGCCAGGTTTGACGGGAGCCTGGACGGGTAGGCTGGCTGCTGCAGATTCAGCGTGGAAGCAGGCTGGAGCGCTGCGGCCAGCGGATGGGTGGAGGCAGCAGCTGTCCACCTCGAGAAACCAATCATCCTACCTTGAGGGCTCGGGATGCGGTGGAGAATTCCGACTCGGGCCTTGCTACCATCCCAGAGGGCAGCAGCACAGCCAAATCTTCCTCTCCAGACAGCTCAGGCTCACCCTCCGATGCAGCGATCGACATCCGTTTGTCGGGAGGAGCCCCAAAGGATATAGCTGGTACGCTCTTTGTAGAGGGCTCAGCATGTTCCTTAGGGATCCCGGCTGGCAGTGAAGTGAAAGAGGAGTGGCGGAGGTTGGTTCCTCAGAGGGGTTGCCCGTGCTACTGCCAGAAGTAGGCCTAACCAGACTTACGCAAAGAAAACAAAAATAAACCCCCATACAACCCCTTTTCTTCTAAGTAGTGGAACCTGGTCCACAACTTCAAGATGGTCATCTTCCCACAATGGGAACATGACTCATCCACAAACGCTACTTCAGCTGAAAGGGAACTTGGTGATGCTGACTCTTGGGGTCCTTAGTTTAAGAGGAAACAGCCTAAACCACTTTATCCACAAAACACCTATTTGAGTCCTATTATATAGGTTGGAAATTAGATGTGTCCCACTCCCAACCTATATAATGGGCTTCATATTGGTGTTTTGTGGACACAACGGTTTAAGACCTTTCATGATTAAATATTTTTATAAAACTTATTTATCAGCATTCATCAGGCCCACCTGAATGTGTGCAGTTGGGATCTCCAGATCTCAGTTCTGGAAAGGTTCAGAGAGCCAGGACTTGCACTCCTGTCTTAGTCTAAACCTCATCTATCAGAAGAGTGAATTTTATGTCAAGTTTAAGAGGAAACAGCGTAAAATCACTGTGTCCACAAAACACCTATTTGAGTGCCATCATATAGGTTGGTAATGGGATTCCTCCCACCCCCAACCTATTGAATGAGCCTCAAATAGTAGCTTTCTGGAGACTTTATATAAATAGGATTAATCATATGTATGTTTTTTTTTTTTTAGTAAACCACCTCTGCTGTACTCAACACAGTAAACTGTACTCATTTATTTGATTTGAATATGATAAAAATGTTTCTTATGCATATAAAAGGAATTTCCACAGAGCTCCTATCCAGTCCCCATTAAATAGGATGCAAGTGGGACCTTCTGGTAGGAATAATACAGTTTGTCCAGTATTGTGGTAGCACTTTTAGCTTAGCTTAGCTTAGCATAGATCGCTGAATCAGATTAGACCATTAGCATCTCACTCAAAAATGACAAAAGGGTTTTGATATTTTCCCTATTTAAAACTTGACTCTTCTGTAGTTACATCATGTACTAAAACCGACAGATAATTAAAAGTTGCGATTTTCTAGGCCCATATGGCTAGGAACTATACTCTTAATCCGGTGTAATAATCAAGGAACTTTGCTGCCAGGCGCAATGATATTAACAAGAACAATAAACATTCCAGCATTCAACACTGCGGCTACAAAGATAAAATTGCAAATATTTTCTGGCATTATATATTAAAACACTGCATAATATCATTGCACCTGCTGCACCCATGGTATAATCAAGTTTCTTGATTATTACGCCAAAATGAGAGTATAGTACCTAACCATATGGCAACTTTTAATTTTCCGTCAGTCTTAGTACACAATGTAACAACAGAAGAGTCAAGTTTTAAATAGGACAAATATTGAAACCCTTTGTTCATTTTTGAGTGAGATTCTAACGGTCTAATCAGATTCAATGATCTATGCTAAGCTAAGCTAAAAGTGCTGCAGCCAGACCTGGAGATTTTGGCTGAATGGATTCAAAAATGGTAAAACTCAACAGCTTAACTCTAGGGGATTATTTCAAAAATAGAGGAGTGTTCCTTTAAAGGTGCCACAGAATGAAAAAATCACTTTTATAAGGTTTTGAACACAGTTGTGTTTTCACAGTGTGTGAAAACAACCAGCCTATAATGGTAAAAACCCCACTAATTTTTTTTTTATTATCCCAATAAATCATAAACTGTCTCTCCACACTAGCAGTTCCAGATTTCTCACTACTATGATGTCATAATCGGGAAAGTCCCACCCATTTGTGACGCTCTCTGCCCTATTAGCATATACACAGCCCTGAGTGAGAAGCAGCTGACTGCCATTACTGTTTTCCTGCCGTAGCTGCAGGAGATACAATGTCAGCGCAAAAAGAGACATGAAAATTGTTGTGTGTTGGGATGCACCAATGAACATAGGAGTTTCCATAGACCGCTGAGGACATGGTGGTTAAATTTCGATTTCGAAGGAAATCTCCAGAAAACAAACCGGCAATGTCTTATATGTTTGTGCTAACATTTTACGCCAGACTGCCTCGCAAACAAGGGTCAGTTCGGCACTGGAGTTGTGCAAAGATTGCTTCTGAAAGAAGGATCGATACCAACGCTTTGTGCACAAACATCCAGACTCCAGACAAAGTAAGCATCATGTGTCATATTTTGTTTTCCAAAAGAGCTTCTTGGCTCTCTGTAAGGCTAATGTTGCTAAATCTACCATTGTCTCTGCCCGTTTTCACTAATGCTGCCTTCACGTGCTACCAGATTGATTGTAAATAGGAATGTGGTAGTTAAAAATTGTATTTGGAAGCAATGTGAGGTCAGTAACACAGTCAACACCAGTTAAACTGTTACACTGGTATGCCTGTGAGCTCTTGAAGCTCATGAAAAGGGAGGCGGGAGCACCAGCTCATTTTCATTTAAAGGGGACAAACACAAAAAACAGCATGTTTTTGGCTCATACTCTAAAAGTGGCAATTTCAACAAACTATAATTTTGCACTGTAGTCCCTAGGTCCCCCCGAATTGCATATTGAGGAACCTGGGTTCTAAAGCGAAAGGAAGTATGTTTTGGCTCTTAAACAAAATCTCTGCTGCAGGCCTCTTGGTCTTATACACAGCGAGACCCTTTTGAGGCTTTTAATTTGGGAAAGTCCAATTTTTTCTGCAAGGTCCTAGAGCCCCGTCGTTCTGGGCTTTGCGTTGGGTCCTCTACTTAGCCAGAATCTCAAATCTTGAGGTCCTGCGAACTGCCTCCAAACGGGAGTTATCCCACATGCCAACTAATCGTATAGCAGTTTGGTGGACATGTGGTCCCTTTTTTGACCTTATGCCTCCTAAAGTAGGTCGTAGGATCACCAAACTTTTCCACCTGCTTGAGGGATCCATGACGATATGCAAATGGAACATTCGGGTCGATCTGACCTAAGCCGTGTCCACAAAGTTACTATAGTAAACCCATTCAAATAGATTGAGAGTGGGATTTTTCTAGAAGTGTCCCAGGGGCCCCAAATTAGCCTCGTAGGGTCACGGAACTTTGTATGGCATTCAATGGGGTGCCTACGAGCCACCGACAGCAAATTCGGGTCAATCGGACCTTTGTGAGCCATGTCAACAAAACTACTATGGTATGCCTATTGTATGCCTCTGTCATCCTCAAGATAGCGTAGACCCAAGCTGGACCTTTAGAAGGTGTTCACAAGTTTAGTAGGGAAGCGGACAAATTGTAGGTAAGAGGGACTGGTTACTCCCCCCCACCGACCAAGACATGCATCTAGTGGGTAAATGGACATTTAGTAGGTAAGCAGGACCGGTCACTCTAGAGACTGATCACTGGATTGGTCACTATCCCCATGACCATTCACTAGTAGGGAAAATGGATGTTTAGAAGGTTTTGGGCACTGCTTACCAGACACACCACATAATAAGCTTCAGTTGGACATTTAGTTGGCCTAGGGACATTGGTGGGGGGTTGGGTGTGGTCAGACAGCTCAAGGGCACCCCTAGTGGTGTCCAAAGCCCCCTATTCCAGGGTCAGTGTGTTGGGCTCTGTGGACCCAGGGGTAAGGTGAAAATGCATACTAGATAAGTAGCTAATGTCTGGCCTACAATCCATCGCACCACCTATGTATCCAATGGCAACCTATTTTTAATGGGCTTTTGTCCAGAAAGCACCTATATGTACTTTCTAGAGCACGTTGAACTTGCCATTCACAAAGGAATACTGGTAGGAGCAGAAAAATGTTGTTGCTCGGCTCCAAAACTAAAAATTGTTATGCATTGTTAAACTGTTAAATTTCAAGAAAAATGTTTAAAGAAAATGCTGAAAATAAACTCATTAAATTATGAGAATAAAGTCAAAATAAAATGGTGAGAATAAACACACTGGTGTCATGTTCATTTTATCTCGTTGGACGGTGTTAATCAGTGTCTGCAGTGGTGTAGGTGTAGAGAGCGATGTGCATGGATGCCGCAGATGTGGTCAACCAGAGTTTGAATCCACCTTTTGCTAAACTCGCTCTTCATTTTTTCACCACATCGGTGAAGTGACAACAGCAGCATTTTAAGAGATGTAAATAGTGATTCTATTTACGCTATGTAAAAGTAGCAGATCTTTGCAATAAGTGTAAATAGTAATTAAATGCTATTTATACTTATAAATAATGACAAAAAATACCTCAACCACAAAACTGTTGTAAATAAACAATAAAAAATAATAACATAGATCGTAAATGATTTTATTTATTAAAATTAATAAATAGACACTGCCTTATTGGTAGAAAAAAAGCCCTCCCTATAGCCTACCTACCCCTAAACCTACCCAATTAATACATCATTAAACACTCGTTAGGCAATTGAGTTTGGTTATAATGTTTGATTATAATGACACTAATAGTTCTTATTTCTGCCAGAAATGCAAAATCAATTGGGAGAGTTAATGATATTTTGAATAGAATAACGTGACACAAACCTGTACAAATTCAATCTCATTTGCTTCCATTTATTTTTGCATTCAGTTGTTGTGTTCCACCATGTCCAATGGCTCAGCGCTGCTGTGACACAAGCAATAGCATCACCACGGCCACTGCTTTGCTTTCACTCATGATGATGATAGCAAGACTGTCAGCTCTCTCTGTTCTCACATCCCCCTACTCGTTGAGGGTGACGGGAACAGTAGTTTCCTTTGTGTTCAGACTTTTCCTCTGTACAGCGCAGATAGTCCCGGACCTCCCATAAGCATTAAAGGGACCCCCCATAAAGGCCAAATAAAAAATAAATGAACTTGGGGAAGTTGCCTTGATTTTCAATAAAACTAGCCTACTTGAAACAGGAAACTAGTGAAAATGGGAATTAAACGAAAAGTGTCAATTGCTTTATTAAATTAGACTTGCTTAGGTTACATTATTAAAAAGGTATTTATTTTTTCTGTGTTTTACAGCATTGTGCATTATTACTAATCACACACGATTCTGTTTATGAATGCAATGGCCAATCAGATGCGTTGAGGTGAGTCATCGCTGAAATGCTGGAATTTTGTTCAGTGTGCATGCTCACTGACTGAGTTCTGACTAAAACTTGCAAATTCTCTCATCATAAGCAACAAAGTGCAGATGCAAGAAATGGATGAGTTTACATGTTGTTATATGATTCTCTGAATTCCAGTGCAAACTAACATGGCAGTGCCTGTCAAAATCATTATAAAGATTTGTAAATGACAAAACCCATTCACTTACACATATTTGAGAATCTGAATATCAAATAGTTAATATAATGCTTAACAAGTTTTTTGAATATTTTCAATAAAAAGGAAAAAGAAACAGAAGTAATACATTTTTCATACAATGCTATTGTGGCTGTGGTATGTCATGTCAAGCATGACGTGTTGATATGAAAATAATAAGGTGATACATTCTAAAATAACGGTCAATAAATAAATAAATACAATTTTACACAGGCTTATACACTGCCCATCCACAAAAACCAAAATATGTACGGACCTTACGGACATTCTAGACCATTCGTACAAACTCTTTTAACCACTTGGATTTAACTAAGCCAATAGTTAAGTCCTCCCATTGGATAATTACTGCATGGATGATTATGTTGTGTGCCTAAAAATTAGGTCAGCTGACTACCTAAAAATGCCAAAGAACCAGGGGTCTCATTTATAAACATTGCATACGCACAAAATGGGCATAGAAAAAAACCAAAACATGTACGGACCTTACGGACATTCTAGACCATCCGTACAAACTCTTTTTCCTGGAGTACGGACCTTAACAACAAACAATACACTTACAAAAAACTCTTCCTCCAATAAGAAAAGTAATTAAGTAAACAAAAATTTCAAACTCTCATTTTCATATACACATACACATTAAAAATAAATACTCCACCACTCGCATTAATGGAGATAAACACTGAAATTACATACTTTTACAAAAAAAATATAATTACATAATTTTATTAACAATAGGCTAAAAATTTTTCCTGTGGTATGCTGTTTTAATGACAGCGAGGAGTGCTATAGGTGCACAATAATTCATCTTTAAACTAAACTACAGATCATATTGTAAGAAATATTTTAGCAAGAACAATGATCAATGATGCGCACTTACTTCGATTTTATGGTGGACACTGCTGGATTTAGTGGTTGAACGGTCCATTGTCCAGTATAGGACCAATGATAATAGCTTACAACCGCAGCTGCACGGAGGTGTTGATGTCGTGTGAAGGCATCAACAACATAATGAAAAATACCACTATGTTTGAAGGATATAACTAGGAGAAAACGGTGAGATTTGCATGTTTCCTTTTTAAAATACTTTGTCAGTGACGAGCCGAATCAGACAATTGTATTTACACTGCAATAAATATGGGCCTATCTGTTTCCACTAAAAATAGCTAAAAGCAAAACTGCATACATTTAATTTGATTTGAATTGTTTAACCAATTGAAATACTATCTGGCCAGTGTAAAAGAATGAGATTAAATCTATTCTAAAATATATCTGAGAACAACTTTAAACCATTTTGTTTTTATGGATATTTTCATATATTTATTATAAAACATAACAAGGATACTGGATAATTTTTAGCAATAAAAATGTATGTGTATGGCACAACTGGCATTATAGTCTTCATCTCATATTTCCTTAATGTCTCTGTGTTAAACATGGTGTCACGTGCATGTGAATATGCATGGAAATGATATGCAGATGAGGTTATGCATAGTAAAACAAGGCGTTGTAAGCTCCATATATGGTGATCTCAGGGAGGAGACGAGGTGGAGATGCACGTACGCACAATCTTCCCCTGACTGGGATTTATAAAGGGATTTCTGCGCAGGTTTTGGTGTACGCATAGTTTTATAAATCTGAAAACTTTTGTGCATACACAAAATCTAGCTTTTGTGCCTACGTACACGTTTAGGATTAAATCTACGGAGAGTTTTATAAATGAGACCCCAGGTTATTCCATCAATAATTTTTTTTCCCCTGATGGCAGGGGCATATTCCAAGATGACAATGCCAGGATTCATCGGGCTCAAATTGTGAAACAGTGGTTCAGTGAGCATGCAACATCATTTTCACACATGGATTGCCCCCCACAGAGTCCAGAGTCAGACCTTTACCCCAATGAGAATCTTTGGGATGTGCTGGAGAAAAACTTTGCGTAGCGGTCTGACTCTCCCATCATCAGTACAAGATCCTGGCGAAAAATTTATGCAACTCTGGACGGGAATAAATGTTATGACATTGCAGAAGCTTATCGAAATGATGCCACAGCGAATGCATGTCATAATCAAAGCTAAAAGTGGTCCAACGAAATATAAGAGTGTGTGACTTTTTTTTTTTTTTTGGACAGGCAGTGTACAGGTCCTTCTCAAAAAATTAGCATATTGTGAAAAAGTTCATTATTTTCCATAATGTAATGATAAAAATTAAACTTTCATATATTTTAGATTCATTGCACACCAACTGAAATATTTCAGGTCTTTTATTGTTTTAATACTGATGATTTTGGCATACAGCTCATGAAAACCCAAAATTCCTATCTCAAAAAATTAGCATATTTCATCCGACCAATAAAAGAAAAGTGTTTTTAATACAAAAAAAGTCAACCTTCAAATAATTATGTTCAGTTATGCACTCAATACTTGGTCGGGAATCCTTTTGCAGAAATGACTGCTTCAATGCGGCGTGGCATGGAGGCAATCAGCCTGTGGCACTGCTGAGGTGTTATGGAGGCCCAGGATGCTTCGATAGCGGCCTTAAGCTCATCCAGAGTGTTGGGTCTTGCGTCTCTCAACTTTCTCTTCACAATATCCCACAGATTCTCTATGGGGTTCAGGTCAGGAGAGTTGGCAGGCCAATTGAGCACAGTAATACCATGCTCAGTAAACCATTTACCAGTGGTTTTGGCACTGTGAGCAGGTGCCAGGTCGTGCTGAAAAACAAAATCTTCATCTCCATAAAGCTTTTTCAGCAGATGGAAGCATGAAGTGCTCCAAAATCTCCTGATAACTAACTGCATTGACCCTGCCCTTGATAAAACACAATGGACCAACACCAGACAGCTGACATGGCACCCTAGACCATCACTGACTGTGGGTACTTGACACTGGACTTCAGGCATTTTGGCATTTCCTTCTCCCCAGTCTTCCTCCAGACTCTGGCACCTTGATTTCCGAATGACATGCAAAAATTTGCTTTCATCCGAAAAAAGTACTTTGGACCACTGAGCAACAGTCCAGTGCTGCTTCTCTGTAGCCCAGGTCAGGCGCTTCTGCCGCTGTTTCTGGTTCAAAAGCACACGCCTGTGCACAGTGGCTCTGGATGTTTCTACTCCACACTCAGTCCACTGCTTCCGCAGGTCCCCCAAGGTATGGAATCGGTCCTTTTCCACAATCTTCCTCAGGGTCCGGTCACCTCTTCTCGTTGTGCAGCGTTTTTTTTGCCACACTTTTTCCTTCCCACAGACTTCCCACTGAGGTGCCTTGATACAGCACTCTGGGAACAGCCTATTCGTTCAGAAATTTCTTTATGTGTCTTACCCTCTCGCTTGAGGGTGTCAATGATGGCCTTCTGGACAGCAGTCAGGTCGGCAGTCTTACCCATGATTGCGGTTTTGAGTAATGAACAAGGCTGGGAGTTTTTAAAAGCCTCAGGAATCTTTTGCAGGTGTTTAGAGTTAATTAGTTGATTCAGATGATTAGGTTAATAGCTCGTTTAGAGAACCTTTTTCATGATATGCTAATTTTTTGAGATAGGAATTTAGGGTTTTCATGAGCTGTATGCCAAAATCATCAGTATTTAAACAATAAAAGACCTGAAATATTTCAGTTGGTGTGCAATTAATCTAAAATATATGAAAGTTTAATTTTTATCATTACATTATGGAAAATAATGAACTTTTTCATAATATGCTAATTTTTTGAGAAGGACCTGTATACTGTCATATTTCAAGTCACTTTTCACGTTACATAAATAAAAAAAATATTTCACACCCCTTTTATTTATTTGTACTCACTTTTCATAGGCTACCATTTATTTACTGCAACATTTAATTATGAATTTAATTGTTTTGTAGTATTAATGTGTTTTATATAGTCTGCTTCATGTTATTTCAAGCTTTATTTCATTTTGTATCTCATTGTCCTTAATGTATTTCAAGCCTTATTGCTTTAGTTATGCTTACATTTCATTGTACTTTTATTTATTGCAACATTTTACAATGTATTTAATAACTAAATTATATATTTCATTTACTATTAAATAACTTCATAGTTAACTGAACAGTTATGTATTCTTATGTAAACAATTATATTTTGTACATAACACTTTTTACTCTCAACTACAGATGCTGCATCCATTGTCCACCATATTTTCTTACTAACATGTCCTTAATTATGAATCTCTAGACTTAAAAAGTTTTCCATTCATAAATGGGAACATACATGTTTTCAAGGTTTTTTGTGTTTTTTTTTTTCTTTTTCTTTTCACAATGTATTCATTGCAATATCTTTGACACATTTTGTTTGCCATTTATTATAATCTCAGATTATCTAGCTACATTGTTGGGAGTTGATTATGCTGACTCCTAAGGAAATAGATACCTTATTTGTGCAGAATCTTAATCTCTTTCTCAAAACATTTAGGGATTTTTAACCAAATATATTGCAATAATAATATTTGAGTACTGTACTATAATAAATACAGCCTTCCTTGAATAATCCTCAGAATCCTCAAGTGTCTTTTGCTCTGTGTAATGCTGTTAACTATATTCTAACAAAAGCACTGTTATATTTAATGTTTAATGGATGTTATTGATTATTAAATTATGATGGTTGGTTGACATTATTGACAATGTGCGTTGCACTGTAGGTCAAGACTATAAATTAGCCCTCCCAGACGCAGTGCAATAGAAGAAGACACGGTTATGAGACGTGCAAACAAAGCTGAACCAATAGAGTGTGGGAGTGTGTTTTCAAAAAACCACAAACAAACAGTGCTGTCATCTGTAAAGTCCCAATTATAGTCACGACTAAGTTCTTTTTCGTTCTTTGGTTAAGGGAAAAAAAAGTTCTATATATGGAAGCAGCGGTTTACTGTTAGTGAACATTCCGACACTGCTGAGAGTGGCATTTATTTGAATGTGTTAATATGTGCTGCATGCTTTCTTCTCAATAATGAAACAAACACCCAACAAATATGACAGTGGTGAGAAAACAGCAGTTTTCTCAAGAAAGCATCTGAACATCTGATCATTTGCACCAGCTCTGTAATTGGCCCTCCAGTAAAGTCACATCACATCATAACTATTGCAAAAGCTGAATAAACAATATAAGCAAAATGTCAAATATATAAACTAATTTACAAAACTAATCAGTGAAGTAATTGACGATTAGTCAAAAGTTCACACAATTTTACACCGTAGTAATGTAAAACTATTTATTTTGTGTTTCTCTTCCCATGATGGCATTTTTAGTGTTTCTCTCTGGATGTAAAAGGATGATGTAGCACTTTGGGGCAAATATGGCCACCAATAATCCAAAACTAGATGCTAAAATAGCAAATATCTCTACAGCCACTGCATATTTCCCTGGAGAGCTCACATATGCTGGAACAAATGCAATCCAGACAGCACAGAAGATCAGCATGCTAAAAGTGATGAACTTTGCTTCATTAAAATTATCTGGAAGATTTCTTGCCAGGAAGGCTAAAAGAAAACTTACTGCTGCCAACAGTCCAATGTATCCCAGCAGCATAGAAAAACCAGCCACGGAACCAATAGCACATTCATATACTATTTTAGAGCGAGTATACTGGTTGTTTTTATGTGGTGTTGGAGATGCAGTTGATAGCCAGACTGCACATATCACAACCTGGAGGGCTGTTAGGACCAAAACTGTGCATCTTTGTTGAGCTGCTCCAAACCATTTCATCGCTCCTTTTCCTTCTGGTCGAGATGACTTGAAAACAGCTATTACCACCATAGTCTTGACCAGGATGCTGGAGATACACAGGACAAAGCTTATGCCAAACACAGCATGTCTTAACTGACATGTCCACAACTGTGGCCGGCCAATGAACAGCAGCACACACAGGAAACACAATTTGAGTGACAACAGCAGTAGGAAGCTGAGCTCTGAATTGTTGGCACGAACTATGGGAGTGTTACGGTGAAGAGCAAAGATGACCATAACAAGAGCACAGATGCAGGTGCCAAGCAGAGATGCAGTGGTCAAGGAGATGCCTAGAGGATCCTCATAGGACAGAAACTCTACTTCTTTTGGGACACACTGATCCTTATCTGAATTCGACCAGAACTCATCTGGACAGACTGTACACTCAATAGCATCTGTGAGTGATAAATGAGAGAAGGTGTGAATTGAAGAGTTAATTACTTTCAAGTTATATTCAAATTTTGCCAACAATAATTTCCTCACTTGTTGTATTAGATATTTCTCCATCTCCGCATGGCAGGCAGTCAAAACAGCAGACAGGAAGGCCCTTTCTCCTGGCTTGTCTAGTGCCTGGTGGGCAGCTCTCACTGCACAAAGACCTTGGGGGCTGAAAGAAACATCATCTGCTATATATATATTTTTTTTTAATGTATTGCATTTTTCATCTCTTACATAATAACAAGCTTTCCATTAATTTATCCTTGTTTGTCTAATAGCTTTGACTTGTATATAGATCATAAAACTGCAAAAAGGATGACATTAACATGTACTGTTTATTACTTTTTTGGTCTCAAAGTTCCAGTATATTGAATCATCATCCAGTGTGAGCACCATCTCTGTTGCCGCCCCTTTATTTACTACACCAACTGTGTGAATCCTTATCGATCCATCAGAGTTTGGCTGCCAGTTCAGCACATCATAGATGGCCAGAGCATCTCCATTCTTATCAAATGACACATGATCCCCAAAACCTGTGGTGAAGTTCACTTTTTGTAGGTAGTGTACCAGCTGTACAGTTGGTAGGCAGGACAAGTGTTAAATGTTTATATGAAATTTGAAAAAAAATATAGAGTACATATTTTGCTTTTACATCTTCAGCTCTTCTATATGCCTGGAGAGAATGATCACTATACTTGGGGGTCTTACCTGCCAGGGTTTCAGGTTGGTTTTATCAGCACAGCTGTTCCCACTGAATGGTCCTCTCCCCTCCTCACACTGCATCAGGTCATGAAGTGCATGTGCCAGGGCATAAACTGCCTTATAGACATTATAAGCTGCTCTCAACCCCGAAACATCAGTGTATGGTGTGTCAGTGTTGCTCAGATCCTCCTGTCCTGTACACACCTTTTTCACTTGCTCTCCATCTATTGCTCTACCCCAATTTTCAAAACTACACCTGAACATGTTCTCCCAAAAAATCCTTACTATATTATTTTTTTGATCATTGCTGGGACGGAGACGTAGAAGAAACTCACGAAGCCCCTGAATCTCTCCACGCCTGATAGCAATGCCCAGTGTGCCCCCCAGGATGGGTAGGAAACGTGGAGTGTGATATACAGGAGAGGTGGTCCAAGCTTCACTCGCAATCCACTGTCTGCCTGTCATGTTCTGCAACACCACTTCCTCCATCAAAGGTATCAGAAAGGATGAAGTTGAAAAAACAACAACCACTCTAGCTGTAGAGGCCTCAATCACTCCTGTTATACGTTGAATGTCTCTGAGGTTGTTATCATGGGGAAGTATTTCAGAAAAGGCAACACAATGCCCAAACAGTTGCATTTCCTGTTGAAATAACTGATCAGCATAGATGCCATAGTCATCGTCACTGTAGATGAGACCAACCCAGGTCCATCCAAAATGCCTCAAAATCTGAACCATAGCACGCACCTGGAAGGCATCACTGGGAATTGTTCTGAAGAAAGAGGGGTACTTTTTTCTGTCACTCAAACAGGAGCAGGTGGCGTAGTGACTAACCTAATTAGTTAGGGAAAATGGAGAAATAAATAAAGACATGAGACAGAGAAACAGAGTGATAATCATCAGTGCTTTTTTGTATGTGTTTGTTTGTTTTTCAGACAAAAGCAATTTCGGGAAAAAACAAGTTGGCTAAATAACATGGCTAAAAAACACAAAATACATAGTATATTTTCTTTTACTTTTTTTCTTTTTTTTTAATGTCATCTTACTATAGGTACTCGAAACAGCCCCAGAACATTAGAAATTGCAATGGAAGGAGTTGAACTTGGATCCCCCACAATCCCAATGACCGGAGGAGGGCCAGTGCAGTTTAAATTGGAGAAGGACTCCTCTGTTCCACTAGCCAGGGATATGGCAGCCCGGAATGCTATTCCTAATCTCACACAGTTGTCATAAAGATGGTAACCAAGAGTGATGTTAGGCAGCAGGTTTGGATTCTTATTGATCTCATTTACTGCAAAAGCCATGGTCTGTGCCTGCTGGAAGATTTCTATATTAAATCTGAAAAAAAAAAAAAAAATAATAATATAAATGTTGGCATGGAGTAATAAGATATTAGTAATTAAAATATTAATTAATACAAGCATTAGTACACAGAAAATACATTTGAGATCAAGCATTACTCATGGAACCATATTATGCAAACGTGGTTATACATATATATATATATATATATATATATATATATATATATATATATATATATATATATATATATATTATCAGCGCATAATTTGAAGTGAGCTTAGGTAAAAGGAGGCAAGTAGAACTTAACATTAATGTAATTATTATTATTATTTAATTTATTTTTTTTTTTTTAGTTCTGTAGTCATAATGATCCCAGACCAGACTCACTTTTCACAGTATGGTGGTTCTGGCTCCATTCTGAAGCTCAGCTCTGGGAACACTGTGAAAAAGTGAACATGAAATAGGCCTCCAAGTATAAAATCTCCGTCCTGTTGCATTCCATTCAACTTGAAGCGTCCCTGGAGCTGACAGGTACCTGATTTGAGGATTGAATCGGCAGAGATACAGTTAAATGACAGGTATAGAAAAATATACAGAATGATCCACATCATCTTGCTGATCCACTTAGCCACTCTACTAACTAATTTCTGATGAAGCTTGTGTGGGGTGTTGCTTTAAAAGAGCAGCCGATGCCAAGTGGGCATCCCTGGAAAGCAGGACGTCACTCTCCAATCCCTCCCAACATAGACAACAGTATTGATGGGATAAAGGACATTTTATGCATGCATATTTAACTGCTGTTGATTGACTAATGTGAAACAATTATCTTACACCAATGATCAATTATATCTACTATTAATGTTTTCTTCTTGCAAGTGTTTTATGTATTTATTTAATTTAATTAATTTATTATTTTTATTTTATTTTATTTTTTAGAGTGTCCTCTAGATGTCAGTCATGCATTTGACTTTTTCTGAGCAATAAAATTTACTGTGGTGGCAGTGATGCAGCATATTATGAACCATGGTTAAGTGATACTATCAAGTACAAAGGTATGAAGAATGTTATTTATCAGACTAAATGATTACTATATGCATATATCTGTCAGAGTCTGTACTGGGCAATTTCAATAAAAAAAAAACCCTTTGTTTATGCTATAATCTGTGTAAAAGTCTGTGTTTTGACCAGAATTAATTAATGATTTGGTCAGCTATCATGTTAAATTAATTGCACATCCTTCCAGGGGCAACATGCACTTTGTGAGGGGGTACAAACTGGGGGGAGGGGCGGGGTAGGTGTGTGTGTGTGGGGGGGGGGGTGATTTGGGTACACAAAAGTACTGTGTACAGTACCTGGTACATGGTACTTTTTTCAGTACCACCTCAGCTTAGGCTCCAAGCGAGCCATACCATTACCAAAATGTGACGTGTAAACCCTGCTGATCACTGATATGCCGAAGAGAATTGTCACTACCTGCGTCATTGAACTTGTGACAAGGATCAAACGCAACTTTTTTTAAACTAACACAACAGTTTCGTATGAGCACAACTTTTTTAAACAACGAAATAATGGCTGTTTCGTGGTCTGTTGAGGAAGTAAAGATATTCCTCTCGTTGACAGCCAAGGAGCCGAGAGTTTGATTGGACATTAACTCTAGGTAACGTGATAAATTGTTGTGGCCACAAGGTAATTTTGACGCCATGCGATGTGAAGTTATGACCCCATGTTGAGGGAGCTACATATTTTTCCCATGGCCATGAGCAACCTAGGATTATCTGGAAAATGTATAAATTAATATTTTATTTTAAATTAAAAATGATAAAAATGCAGAATTTAGAAATGAGAATTTTACCTATATAGGCTATATTAGTTTGTGTGCCATGTCACCTAGACAGCATTCAAATTAAGTTTGTTATGAGTAAATGTTAAAAGAATATGTAAGAATAGAAAATAAAATAGGCTTACAAGAAAACATTTTTATCCATACCACATTCTTGTAAATCTGTTAACTGATCTTTTTTCCTGTAATATTTGTATATTATTATTATTATTTATATATTATTATATTATATTATTTTATTTTTATATTCATTGTCATGTATTGGCTTTATTGTCCCTTCATTTTGAACTCTTTACATAATGTTCTGAATAATAGATATATAATATTCTGATAAATGTAAATGTCTGATCATGGCAATAAAGTTTTTGTCACGGAGTCACAGCCTGCACCCTCTCCACATGCCACGCCTACTCATTCACAATCACCGGAATTCTGATTGTGTTGTGATTGTGATTGTGTCCGCCATTACTCCCCTACACTATCCCTCCGCGTTGGCAGCCTGCATCAGGAGGACATCACGTTCATGGTGCTGGAGGACTCAACCGCGGACATCATCCTGGGACGCCCCTGGTTAAACGCCCACCAGCCGCACATCAAATGGACAACCGGTGAAATTCTCAAATGGAGTGGTGAATGTTTTGAGAAGTGTATTACTCATCATTGCTGGGACGGAGATGTAAAAGAAACTCACGAAGCCCCTGAATCTCTCCACGCCTGATAGCAATGCCCAGTGTGCCCCCCAGGATGGGTAGGAAACGTGGAGTGTGATATACAGGAGAGGTGGTCCAAGCTTCACTCGCAATCCACTGTCTGCCTGTCATGTTCTGCAACACCACTTCCTCCATCAAAGGTATCAGAAAGGATGAAGTTGAAAAAACAACAACCACTCTAGCTGTAGAGGCCTCAATCACTCCTGTTATACGCTGAATGTCTCTGAGGTTGTTATCATGGGGAAGTATTTCAGAAAAGGCAACACAATGCCCAAACAGCTGCATTTCCTGTTGAAATAACTGAGCAGCATAGATGCCATAGTCATCGTCACTGTAGATGAGACCAACCCAGGTCCATCCAAAATGCCTCAAAATCTGAACCATAGCACGCACCTGGAAGGCATCACTGGGAATTGTTCTGAAGAAAGAGGGGTACTTTTTCTGTCACTCAAACAGGAGCAGGTGGCGTAGTGACTAACCTAATTAGTTAGGGAAAATGGAGAAATAAATAAAGACATGAGACAGAGAAACACAGAGTGATAATCATCAGTGCTTTTTTGTATGTGTTTGTTTGTTTCACACAAAAAAAAAATTTTGAAAAAAAAAGCAAGCTATACAATACAACCCGTAAAAAAAACAAAATGAATTTTCCACCCACCCCTACTCATTCACAATCACCGGAATTCTGATTGTGTTGTGATTGTGATTGTGTCCGCCATTACTCCCCTACACTATCCCTCCGCATTGGCAGCCTGCATAAGGAGGACATCACGTTCATGGTGCTGGAGGAGTCAACCCCGGACATCATCCTGGGATGCCCCTGGTTAAACGCCCACCAGCCGCACATCAAATGGACAACCGGTGAAATTCTCAAATGGAGTGGTGAATGTTTTGAGAAGTGTATTATTCATCCAAGAAAGCCCCAACCTAGAATTCCCTCAACCTCTGAACACCTTCCTGTTCTGTCCACATCTGTGGAAAGTTCGGAGACTAATGTGAAAGTGGAAATCCCATCAGCGTACCGGGCATTCCAGGATGTGTTCAGCAAGCGATTGGCTACAAGTTTACCACCTCATCAGCCATGGGACTGTGCCATCGACCTCCTGCCTGGAGCGACCCTCCCAAAGGGTCGGATCTACCCACTGTCCATCCTGGAACAGAAGGCCATTGAGGAGTACGTTCAGGAAGCACTGCGCCAGCTATTTATTCATCCATCTACGTCCCCTGCCGCTTCAAATTTCTTCTTTGTGGCCAAGAAGGATGGAGGCTTGAGGCCGTGCATTGACTACCGTCATCGGACCTCTCAATCAGTAAAATTCAGTTATCCCCTTCCTCTGGTCCCAGCAGCTTTGGAACAGCTGCGAGGCGCTCGCATCTTCCCTAAGCTCGATCTTCAAAGCTCCTACAATCTCATCCATATCAGAAAAGGTGATGAATGGAAGACTGCCTTCATAACCCCACCAGGACACTACGAATACCGAGTTATGCCGTATGGCCTGTCCAACTCTCCGTCCATCTTCCAGAATTACATGAATGAGATCTTCCGTGAGTACTTCAATCGCTTTGTCATCATCTACATAGACGATATCCTGATATACTACTGTGACATTAGAGAACATGAAAAACATGTAATCCAAGTTCTTCAAAAGCTCCGAGAACATCAACTTTTTCTGAAGTTAGAAAAATGTGAATTCCATACCACCACTGTCCAATTCCTAGGCTACATAATCGACCAGCAGGGTATCAAGATGGACCAGAGGAAGGTGGAAACCATCCTGCAGTGGCCCTTACCCAACACCGTGAAAGAACTTCAACGCTTCTTGGGCTTTTCCAACTTCTACCGATGCTTTATTAACAAGTACAGTATTCTCAGTGCTCTCCTCACATCTATGCTCAAGAACCAGCCCAAGTCTCTATCTTGGACAACACCTGCCCAAGAAGCATTCTCCCAACTACAACAGGCCTTCCTATCCGCTCCGATCCTGGTTCATTCCAATCCAGAGCGGTCCTCCCTCAGTGGCAGGGTGACCCCCCAAGGCTCCATCCATGTGCCTTCTACTCTAAGAAGTTATCCCCATTCCAAGTCATTACTGATCATCGCAATCTTGAGTATCTCAGAGAAGCCAAACGCTTGAATCATCACCATGCCCGATGGGCTCTCTTCTTCACCCGATTTAACTTCAAGGTTACCTATAGATCAGGTGACAAGAACTGTAGAGCGGATGACCTTTCTCGCCTTTACCAAGCTGATCCTGAACCATCCGTCCCTGAAACCATTCTCCCTCCAGCCATGCTTGTTAGTCCGATCCAGTGGACCCTCAACCAACAGATCATCAATGAAAATTGACAAAACCCTGCTCCGCCGGGAGGTCCAGAGGGGCGTCTCTACGTTCCTCCAACTCATCGTCAGCCCCTCCTGGATTTAACCCATACATCACCGGGCTCTGGACACCCAGGCAGGAGAAGGACCCTCTCGCTCCTAAAACAACGCTACTGGTGGCCCTCCATGTCTCTGGACGTCTCTCGATATGTGCGAGGATGTTCAGTCTGTGCCATTGATGACACCCCTAGGAAGCTACCAGAAGGGAAACTCGTGCCTCTGCCCATCCCCGAGCGACCCTGGATGCACATTGGAGTGGACTTTATGACTGATCTTCCCCCATCCCAAGGATACACAAGCATCCTGATTGTGGTCGATCGATTCTCTAAATCCTGCAAACTCATTCCCCTCAAGGGTATGCCTACTGCTCTACCGACGGCAGTTTTCCGCCACTTCAGACTCCCAGAAGACATTGTCTCGGATAGAGGTCCCCAATTCATCTCTCACGTCTGGACAGCTTTCTTCCATCTCCTAGGGGTGTCCATCAGTCTCTCCTCCGGATACCATCCTCAAACCAACGGCCAGACTGAACGATCCAGGAAGTCAGGAGATTCCTGAGACTGTATTGCCATCAGAACCAGGACAGCTGGAGCCAATACCTACACTGGGCTGAATACGCACAGAATTCACTCCATCAAACCACCACTGGGCTCACCCCATTCCAATGTGTCCTGGGCTATCAGCCACCTCTCTTCCCCTGGTCAGGTGAGCCCTCCGAGGTTCCAGCTGTCAACCACTGGTTCCAGCAAAGCGAGAGGGTCTGGGACTCTGCTCATGTGCATCTCTAACAGGCAGTCCGGAGACACAAGGAACAAGTCGACGCCCGAAGAGGTCCCACTCCACATTACCAACCTGACCAGAAAGCTTGGCTATCCACCCGGGACATCCGTCTCCGGCTGCCTTGCCGTAAGCTGAGCCTCTGGTATATTGGTCCATTCAGCATCGAGAGGCAGCTGAACGAAGTAACCTACAGACTCAACCTCCCTGCAAACTACTGTATCTCACCTTCATTCCATGTCTCATTACTTAAACCTCACACTGACCCTTTGTCTCATCCCTCCACAGAATCTGGTGATGATGCGGTACCTCCTCCTCCTGCCATCGGTGAGACTCAGAACATCTACCGGGTACGGGCCATCCTCGACTCCAGACGACGGGGTCCACAGCTGGAATACTTAGTGGACTGGGAAGACCATGGCCCCGAGGAACGATGCTGGGTGAACCGCAACGACATCCTGGACCCTATTGTACTTACCCAGTTCCATCAGGAACACCCAAATTGTCCAGCTCCTCGGGGTCGTGGCAGACCTCGTCGTCAACATCCCGTCCGGTCGTCGGGAGCCGCCCATGGAGGAGAGGGTACTGTTACGGAGTCACAGCCTGCACCCTCTCCACATGCCACGCCTACTCGTTCGCAATCACCGGAATTCTGATCACCTGTTCATCATCACCAGGCTCTCAATAAAGGACTATCACTTACCCTCACTCCTCGTCTGGTCTTGCACCAATCTCCATGAACTTACCTGTACTCTCATTACCTGTGCTGTTCCCCTGGATACCTATTGTTCCTGTTCTTCATCAGTTCCTCTGTGCATTCTTCCGATCCTGTTATCAAGAGACATTACTACCTGAGCTAAGTCATATTCTTCTTCATGTCAAGATATTTCCTGTTACCTCACCTGTGTCTGAAACCTCTGTGACAAACACTGTACATACGTTCACCTACCTGTGTTCCCGTCTGTGTCTTGACAGTTTTGACTTTACAACAAGTATTTCTGTAGCCAGCAGCCTATGTGATGATAAACAAGTGTATGTTTTCATTTAGAAATATATAGCCTAGATAAACTCTCATGCATCAAGCCCTTGAGAGCATTCAGATGAAGTTTGAATAATGTGTTATTATTAATGTAATGAGGGGGAGGCTGAAGCCGTGTTAGAATCCATATGTATGAGTTTATTGGAACAGTTCAGATCAGTGTTGAGAAAGAATCAGAGTCGAAGGCAAGGAGGTCAAAAATACAGTAATCAGTCCAACCAGCAAACAGGCAAAAGGGCAATCCAAAAGGCACTAATCTAGAAAACAGCCAAGAATGGTCATACACTTGGCAAACAAACAATACATGAGAAATGCTTGATAAGGCAGTGGAACTGGAAATACTTCACAAGGAACAAGAAATTACTGTAGAAGCAGCAGAGGAAGCAGTTCACAGTCAGTACTCGGGCAAAGGCTCCTTCTGCTGGTATTACAGAATTACAGACTACAGGCATTACAGACCTGTAAGGTAAATTGGGTTTCTCTATTGGACACAATGTCTTCAGAGTTTATGGTTTACCTAAAGACATTGTGTCCGATAGAGTGATAGGAGTAATAGGGTTTGGGCTGTTTCCATGGCTGTAGGGAGACCCTTGAGAGGAACCAAACGACAGGACTTAGAGTAGTGATCAATGATAACCAGAATAGTTGTGAAACCATTGGAGAGAGGCAGGTCAGTGACAAAGTCTATTGACAGGTGTGACCAAGGACGTTGGGTAATGGGTAGTTATCAGAGGAGGCCAGAAGGTAGTTCATTGGGGGTCTTGGACTGTGCACAGATATATCAGGATTTGACATACGTTACTACGTTCTTGGTCATTGATGGCCACCAGAAGGAGTTCTGCAATAAATGCAGGGTACAAGAAATTCCAGGGTGTCTCGAGCTCAGAGAGGTGTGGACCCATTGCATGATTCATTGATGTAAAACATGTGTTTATTTGGGGGACAGTTTTCTGGTAGTGGTTCTTGCTGACGGGCCCATTGGATTTCTTCCATAATGTCCCAGGTTACTGGAGCAATGATGACAGGTGGGGAAAGGATAGATTCTAGTGTGATATTGTCTGTAGATGAATTGTGGTGTCTGGATAGGGCATCTGCCTTACTGTTCTTAATGTCAGGTCTGTAAGTGACTGTAAACTGGAAAAAAAGACTTGAATTGGGTTCAGACGTTTGGCACCCATCAAATACATCAAGTATTTGTTTACCCGGCTGACCGTGACATTGTGACAGGACGGTTCCAATCCCACAATCAGATGCATCTACTCCCATTATGGAGGGGAGCTTGGGATGAGGATGCTTGATGATCAAGGCCATGTAAAAAGTGTTCTTGAGTTTAGTAAATGCTTAGGTAGCTTCTTCAGTCCATTTAAGCTTGTATGGTTTGCCATTCAACAGTGATGTTAGGGGAGATACAATCATACTGCAATTTTGACTGAAACAGATGAAAGTTTGCAAAGCTGAGAAATCTCTGTAATTCCTTGACCATGGTGGGATGTGGCCATTCTGTGACTGCTTGGACATTTGAGTCATCCATCTCAACACCCTGGTGACTGTTGTTGTACCCGAGGAAAGATGTTTGCTTGACGTGGTACTCACATTTCTCTGACTTGACATACAGCTGGTTATCCAGTAGATGGGAGATTACTGTTTTGACATGGTGGATGTGTTCAGATTCTGACTTGGAATAAACTAGAATATCATCAATTTAGGCTACTACATACTGATTCAGTAGATCACAGAATATTTCATTGATGAATGATTGGAAGACTGCTGGGGCATTAACAAGACCACAGGGCATGACTTAATACTCATAGTGTCCCCTCCTAGTGGTGAGAAAGACCATCTTCCAGTTGTCACCTTCACAAATCCAGATCAAGTTATAGGCACTTCTGAGATCCAGTTTAGTGTGGATCTTGGCCTCACGTAGTTGCTCTAGTGCTGCAGATACCAGTGGAAGAGGGTAGTGAAACTTCATGGTAACATTATTCAGATCGCTGTAGTCAATGCATGGCCTTAAGCCTCCATCCTTCTTCTCTACAAAGAAAGTCCAGCAGTAGCTGTTGAAGTGGAGGGACAGATAAATCCAGAATTCAAGGCCTCTTCAATGTAGTTTTCCATGGTTTGAGTCTCACTGCGTGAGCGTGGATAGATTTTACTTTTAGGGGGCATGGCATTTGTCAACAAGTCTACAGCACAGTCCCATGGTCAATGAAGTGGTAACTCTGTGGCCTTAGTCTTACTAAACACTTCACTGAATTCATGATGACAGCAGGAAACCTTCGTAGCTAAAGTAGTGTTTAGGCTTTCAATGCTTGTAGTCAAACATGGCTTAATTATGGTGCAGTGCATGCAATGGGTTTGACAAAATTGAGACCAATGAGTTAGCTCACCATGATACCAGGAGATAACTGGGTCGTGAACCGATAACCAGGGGTATCTAAGTATAATCTTGTGTCTGGTGGGTAGTTGGAACACTGGGCTGTGGTAATTGGCCTGTTCTCTTCTTGGGAGTATTTCACAGAAGGGTATCAATCTTTATAGTGAGAGTTACATATTCAGAAAATGAACATTTCTCACCTTTGCAAGCCAGTTCAGTATATAGATCGAGGTTCAAACATTGTTGAAACAGACTTTAAGGATATGTCGTTCCAGCCACTTTGAGAAGCGAACATTCTGAACTCAGCATCTGCAGCTGTGTGGTTACCTTGAAACATATATATCCTTATAGATATATCGCTAGCACTTTATTTTACAATATGTGTACTTCCCTGGTGCATACATGGTAAATACCTTGCACCTACATGCAAATGAGCGGTAACACAAGGTACTTAGAGTACCTGAAGTGTATGTACATGGTAACAAATAATAAACATGGCTGTACTTAACAGTCTTACATGCATGGTAATTAGTTTGTACACACAGACAAGTGTGGGTAATAACGGTCACTTACAGGTAGTGCCAGTACATGGTAACTAATTAGATACTTTACTGTACTTACTAAAGTACTGTATATATAAGGTAAATATGTAGTACTCATGGACAAGTGGGTACAAACAAGCACGTCCTTACAGTATCAGTATATGGTAACTAATAAGAAACATTACTGTATATACAGTACTAATGGTATGTGCATGGCAAATGTGTAGGACCTACGGAAAAATGTGGTATTATGCGGTAACAAACAAGACACATACTGTACTCGGTATACACGGTACGCTTGGTAAGTCCTAACCTTACCTAATAAAAAGAACTATTTTTCAATTGCTTGTGTAGGACTGTTAATGCTTAACTACTCTCAACAACAGCACTTACAAAGTTGGAAGAACTGGACATTCCTGTGTAATGTTTATGTTAAATAGTGCACTTTATTTTACAGTCCTATTTCCATATACTTCCTATGTACAAACTTGTGTATGTACTTATTAGTTAATGTACAGAATAAGTTATGTGGTACTCAAGTTGGGGTTGTATAAACATTGACCAAGGTACTTATTGAGTAATTAATGGTAGGTATAAAACCAGTTCCGGATGACCAATGAATTGGGATCTCGCTTAGAGAGACCAATCTACTTCAATTGCAAACTAAACGAGCCAATGCACATTGGCATGCAATTATTGCATCCAGCTGCCGCTGATCACAGCGTGAGTATAAGTAGGCAGCAGATGCAGCAGATATTCAGGTTTTTCGCATCGGAGCCGAGTGCTCCGAGTGCTCCTGGCTACTCTATTGAGAGAAGAAGACTGAACGAGTTCAGCGCGCTCTTTAAGAGCTCTTCGTGTTGGTGGTACGCCGCTTCAGCAGTAGTGTCCTGTGTCGAGTGGGTTGCACATATCAGGCTGCACTACCCCTGTTTGTGTGGCAGGCGGCCATCTCCCCTGTGCGCTTCAGCATGCTAAAAGAGCTTTTTCCCTAAAAGAGCATTCACGGGTGCGTCTTTTTAAAGATGATGTTGCGTGGCGAACACGACGTTACGTTACTTTTTAAAGACGATGATTGTCACGATCGCTGCCTCACGTGTCTGGGCATTAAACACACTGAGGTGGCGTTTGTGGTTGAGTCATGTTCTCATTGCGGGAAGATGCCCGTTTCGGAGCTGCAAACCAGGCTCTCTTTCCTCCAGGGGGGTGGAGCTCCGTTGCATCAGCTGCAATCTAGTGCTTGTCCTGGCGGCCGACAGGCGAGAACAACCACTGGCAAACCCACAAGGGAACCAACTCTCAGGCCTGGGTGCCTTTCTTCCAGAAGGCCTCACCACCTCTTTACTGCCAGAAACCGATCTGCTGGTTCCTCCTCCCTCACCACCTCTCGATGATAGTGCAGCTAGGGGGATATACAGGGGGCCCCCCGTGGAACGCTCAGTTGCGATGCAGTTGTGTCCTAATACCGCCTCCACACCCGGCAGGGCCAAAATTTTGAATCCCCTCTCGGGTCTGTAGGTATTCGTCTGGGATATTCCACCCCAAAATTAAAATTTTGTCATTAATCACTTTCCCCCATGTCGTTCCAAACCTGTAAAATGTTTGTTCGTCTTCGGAACACAATTTAAGATATTTTGAATGAAAACCGGGAGGCATGTGACTGTCCCATAGACTGCCAAGTAAATAACAGTGTCAAGGTCCATAAAAGGTATGAAAGTCATCATCAGAATAGTCCATCTGCCATCAGACGTGCAATCTGGGTTACATGGAGCGACGGGAACACTTTTTGTAAGTGAAGAAAACTAAAATAATGACTTTATTCAACAATTCCTTTGTCAACAGTCTCCTCTGTGTCTCTCTATATCACTGTATGCTACGTATGCTCTTCTGTATCAGCCACGCCACAAGGATGCACTGTTTTCTTTCAAATCAAAGCTAAATACACGTAAAAAACAGCGTATCCTTGTGGCGCGGATGGATGAGTCATGTGCAAACACAAGGACATGGTGTTCTCACACCTCAGCCTGTTGGGCCTTCGGGTCAACTGGTAAAAGAGCAAACTCTTCCCGACACAGAGGAGCTCTTTTTTCAGTATGGAGTTGGACTCGGTCGAACAGACAGCATGCCTCACGCAGGAACATGCTCAGTCGGTGTTGAACTGCTTGAATACATTCAAGAGCAGGTTGGCAGTCCTACAGAAACTATTTCAGAGGCTCCTGGGGCATATGGCAACTATGGCAGCAGTCACACCACTAGATGCTTCATATGAGACCGCTTCATCACTGGCTTCATGGCCGAGTCCTGAGGTCGGCATGGCAACGCGGCACTCACAGGGTCCAAGTTACACCGGCCTACTGCCAAACCTTCACCACGTGGTCAGACCTTGTGTTTCTCCGGGCAGGAGTGCCCCTAGACCAGGTCTCCAGGCATGCCTCGAGTTGCTGGCAGTGTACCTTGCCTTGATCCGTCTCAAGGGGCGGTTACGAGACAAGCATGTACTAGTCCGCATGGACAACACTGCAACCATTGCGTACATCAACCGACAAGGTGGTCTGCGCTCCCGTCGCATGTCGCAAATCGCCCGCCACCTCTTCCTTTGGAGTCAGAAGCATCTGAGGTCGCTTCATGCTGTTCACATTCCTGGGCTGCTGAACTGGGCAGCCAACGAGCTGTCTCGAGCTGCGCTCCCGGAGAATGGCGACTCCATCCCTGGACAGTCCAACTGATTGCTACAGCTCCTGTACCATCGCTGAGTGGCCGGGTCACTGGCTCGGCTCCTCAGCGAAAACCTGATTATGCGCTTAATCTGCTGCCTTCTTATACTCATGCTGTGATCATCGGCAGCTGGATGCAATATTTGCATGCCAATGTGCATTGGCTCCTTTAGTTTACACTCGAAGTAGATTGGTCCCTCAAACCGAGATCCCAATTCATCGGTCATCCGATGTGATGTCTCTGTTCCCTCCTTCAGGGAATGAGAATTATCGCTCTTTGACTTTGTTTTGGAATGCTCAAATTGAGTTACGGTGCTCTGCCTTTGTTCAGCCGTGTGTCAATATGAAGTTACTGTGCCGGCCTGGAGTTATACGGTATTCTGCCTTTGTCTTACTGTCCATTAAAATCTGGCGCGTTCATTAAAAGCAAGCATCTCAGGCCCACAGAGGGAAAAAACAGTGGAGTGATGGGGCAAAGCAGGTGGGTTAAAGTGAATTCATGCTGGCTCAAATCCTGCCTGTCTCACTTTCCCTACAGTGAGGGGACTCCCTGATGCTCTTTTCTTAAAAAGGCTACTGCCCCTCACCAGATGCAAGCAGCTGGGCCCTCTTTTGAGTTTCCAAGGAATTTTTTGTTAATGACACTGTGTCCTTGCAGAGCAACATTGGCCATAGTGGCCAGAGCCTACTCTGCATCTGATTAAGCTGGTTCCGCTCTCCCCCTACCACCTTCCTGTATAAGATAACGTTGGATCCTGAGTCACATCCGAAGCACTCCTGATGCAAAAGGAAGGTTGTCTAGCTGCGGCAAGACCTCTTTCAAAGAAAGTTTGTATATGCCTCCCTTTCCAGATCTGGTGTTGGAGCCTGTATTATTGTCAATGCTAGGTTCGCCACATTAGACTTGCTTGCACCCACAAATTTCATTGCTGTTATAGCAGACAGAGTTACAAAAGAAAACTTTTGAATTCTTGAACTGAATCAAAAAGAACTTTTAATTTTGTGTGTGTGTGTGTGTTTGTTTGTTTTGAAACGAACTAAATTGAACTCAGATTATTTTTTGTTGAAGAATCTGAGTGAACAGATTGTTCATGTGAAACTCTTTCCCCTGTGGGTAAAACAAAGTGACTCTGATTGTCATTTGTTGTACAAGACTCAACAGAGTCCTTAATTTACTGTCTTTATTGTTTTCTAAATTTCTGTTTAATTCTCTGTTGATTGTATTCAAATTTGATTCACTCCTCCTATAAAAAACTTAGGAATCAAAATTCCATTAGCTTAAAAAAAATGTCAAATTTATGTTAAACCTGTTTGCACAAATTTTGATTCACTTATACTAAGGAGTGTGGACTTCTTACCTTTTCTGTTAGATCTGGGGAGTACAGGTTTTGCAGTAAGGTACATTTATTTCCTGAGTTTCCTGCACACACACACTTCAGGTGGCTGCCGTGTACTAAATAAATCATGAAGCCTCCACCATCTTGAGCATTTCCACATTGCAATATGACAGGCATGACATACAAAAGACACTTGTACAAAGACTAAAAGCACTGGGTGGGGGGACTAGGATCCTGTTTCTCACTCAGTCTTCCTTAGATTAAGTGCAAAGTATCCACCACAAGGCACTGGCATATTCCCCTCCGCCACTCAAACAAACTGAATCGCACTGTTAGTGCAGGCAGCAGGACTGAAAGCAATTGTTAAATAACCATTTAAAAAGTGACATAATAATGTATCATCACTGCTTATGGAAGTTGAAAATTCAACTGTTAAAGCATGAAATAAGATACCACGAATCAGTGAATTTGAGTTTAATGTGGGTGTATTATCAGTAAATTAATCATTAAGCATTTGTTATCCTTTAAAAATATCAGCCATTGATATTTATGTGATTCAGAGATAAAGGCCATAATACTAATGTTGTCCACACGAGGGAGCCACAGGATATCAAATCCTTTAAGACCTCTGTTTAAAATTGTTCAATAAATTGACAAAGTGCATATAAATTTATTATATTTTCATAAAGGCTGATATGACTGAATGTATGTTCAATTCAAGAAGGGACACAATATATTATTTATCTATTTTATTATTGTAAATATAATACTTCCATAAATACTCATATTTTACTTGAAAAGAGACATGTCCTTTGGATAACTATATTATCTACACAAGCCATTGTGCTTGGACAGCAATGATAGCCTCAATTTAAACTGCATTGTTTTGGATTACCTTCTGTGTCGTTGCCCACGATGCTTTGGTGATAAGACTGTGAAATAATAATAATAAATAATAATAATAATAATAGAAAAAAAAAACAACAGAGAAAACAATAAAAGGAATGATTTGCATCACATCTAGCCAACTCCATCCAAGCTCCACGATCCGTATTTTTTATTTTTATTTTTTCTTCTGAAAGGATTTTTTGTAAGGATAAAATCAAATTTGTTTTCATCTCAGAAGAGATTTCCAATCACAAAATATATAAAAACAATACTGATTCACTAAAATCAAAAGTGTGAGGGTCTTTGGCACAGTGCTCTGTGCCCAGAGTACAATCGGAAACAAGCCAATTAGAGATCAGCCTCAAGTCACATGCTTTTCAAAAGTTTACAGACCTATGCCTTATCCAAAAAACAATTGGCGCCCCCACCCCCACTTCTAAATAAATAATTGTGCCGCACATCATCATGTATGGGCTTGATACAATAAATGTTTATTTTAAAGTATATCAGACAGCCACTGTTAGCCTACCATAATTATATGTATATGTTATATATATATATATATATATATATATATTATATATATATATATATATATATATATTATTATATATTATTATTATTATTATTAACAATGTTATCAAATAATAAAAACAGTTTATACAAACAGTTTAAACAGTCAAAACTAGTCAGTCACCGGTTCTCGATGCCCAATCCTAGTAACAATGTTGCTACCAAACATTCAAAAGCGCTCTTTAGTTTCTACTAAATTGTAACATGGCGTGCCTTTTCACTTGCCCATTTATCTAGTATTGCATCGAATTAAATGGTTCGTGTTTTTGTTTTCAATTTAAATGACTGCTAATTGGGTTAAGCGATCATTACTGATGTTGGAACGAAGGTATGTCTTTATCAGCTTTAGCTTGCTGAATGATCTCTCCCGCAGAGGCAAACTGTCAAAGGCATTGTCAGGAAAACTCTCAGGGCTACTGTTACATTTGGAAAAACCAAATCAAGGTTCTCCTGTAGGAGGACATTTAATTTATCCAGAGCCTTTTCATGACCCCTAAGTAGACGGCTCGCTGGGTAAATTTCCTGAATGATATCACTTGAAACATCATTGGTAGCTAGGGCATACCTTGTCACTGATTCCTCCAACTCAGCTTTTGTCATGTTGTCATCAGACACAAGCTGAAGATTGCAAAATCTGTCAGACAACTCCTGAATTACTGTGTCAACAATTGCATTGAAAACCATGCACCTAAAATGGGTCTCAGGTTCCTGTTCATAATGGCCACTGCTGGAATCATCACCATGAAATCTTGTTTGCTTTCTGAAACGTCTCTCTCTAAACTCAGAGGAAGCATCCATCTCAATGGCTATTCGGCATGCAATGTCAAGGGATTTTTGAAAGCCCTCCACTCTATACCTAAGCAAGAATTCTTTAAAAGAGTCTATCATTCCAATGGCAGTGTCCATCGAGATGTTCACTGCTTGCATTGCCTTGCTGACATAGGTGATCTCTGACAATAGATCATACCAAACTAGGAGGCACATGAGGAACTCCATGCTGACAATCTCGCTAGACAGCGGCTTTGCCTTTGAGACAGTTTTGCTGTCTTTTTCCACTTCCTCAAGCTTTTCCAAAGCATCAAGAATCCCCCCTAACTGGAAACGTACAGCTTTGACGGAGTCTATTTTTGCTTCCCACCTGGTATCACTCAGAGGCTTCAGTGTATATATACATATATACACATACACACACACATATATATATTTAGCACAGATCTTTAAAAAGAGAGAGAGAGATGTGACCCTAATTACAGCTTACATGTAACCCAGCAGATGTAACTGTAGCCTGTATGTCTGACAGCAAAGCTGAGCTAACATGAACAGCTAATGGTAAAAAAAAAACTATTTGTTTCAATGATAAACCAGCCTTATTGCATAAGTAATGTTTTCCCACTTCTAGTCATTTATTGTGCATGCTACCTTTTATTTACCAGTTGTTATTTTACTTTAATACAATTGAGATATGTCATGCATGGGATTGGAACCATAGGGTTTAACCAAAATCTAAATGTAGATATCAGCAACATTATTTTGCAGCAAGTTAGTAAACACTTGCCAGTCAACAAATAATATTTGCAAGCCTCCAAGTTTGGTAGCAAATCTATGCATGATTCCACGGTAAACCAGAGATATTAAGGTTGTTTTCCAGATTCTTGTCATTTATTGTACATGCTACCTTATATTTTTTCAGTTTTCAGCTCAGCATATTCTAATCCTAGCTACATATTCTGTCTGCTACATTCCCAGTGTTAGCAAACGCTAGCTAGTCTGTTAACATGAATAACGTATTTGCAAGCCTCCAAGCATAGACGTCACATTTTAAATCCTTCCTGTTGCCGTTCACCATCCACTTATTTAGCTGCTGTCGCATCCCTTGACATGCCATCTCCTTTTCCCTCTTTCTTTTTCTATTTTTAGCCCCCGATAGCTTTATCCATCTTTTTTGAGTTTCAATGACAACTCACTAACGTTACTGCTGCTCACTCAGCGCTCACGGTGCCCCTGCCCACTTGCGATATTACCCCTCTATGTCTAAATTCTATGATGGAATCTTATGAGGGCACCGGCCTTTATATAATTTTGATATAAATTTATATAACTTTTATTATTTAAAAAAAATGTAACCATCGCTTTGGAGCCCCCCAATGGAGCCCCCCATGGTATATTTAACAACACACTTTGAATACAGAGTATTTGGAACTGCTTGTTTTAAATCATGAGCACTTAATTAGAAGCACCAGAAAAATTTAATATTGTGTCATCTGTTTTGTCAAAGTTAATATATTTATTTTGTACATGCTTCACTGAAGCACCAGAAATGTGTCAGTATCATCAGCTCCTCGGTTCTTGATTATGGTCGGACGCGTTCCGACAGAAACGGTTCATTGACATAACAGTTTAAGAAATTTTAGAGTCAGATCTTTCGTCCCTCGTTAATCTGGCTCGGCCACGTCGGCTCGGTGTTCATGTGACTTCAGTTCTTTGAAGCATCTTCCAAAAAGCAGTTTATTCAGTCAGTGTACTGTTTGAGTAAGCACTGGATTACTCGCGGGATATTCGTTTATTTCTTGACTCAGGGGGAAACGTGTCAGCCACATTAAAAAATGTTAACAGCTTAAGTCATTTACTCAAAAAACAGTACACAGATGAACTGCTGTGAAGGAGAAACTGAAATGCACCGAGCCGAGCCAGATAACGAACGAAAGATTGACTTGGTGAACTTGGTTCACTAGTAGTGATTGGAATTTCGGTTCTTTTCCGCGAACTGGTTCTTTCGGACCAGTTTCGATTCATTAAACGGTTGAAGAAACTGCTCACCAGTTGAAGAAAACTGCCTTGATGTCAAGTCACCGATTCTGTTCACCCGCCTTTTGCGCTCGAACGTAATGACTTCATTGGCGATGATTGTCCTTGATTCAAGCCTTCGGTTTACCCCGCGCTCATCAGTTCAGAATCGAGACGCGCTGTGTGATTCGTTCTCGCATCGGACGCGTCCGACAGAGAAAACGGTTCTTGACTCGCGAACCGGATAATCACTACACTGCAGTGTCAGCCACATTAAAAAGTGAACGCGCTCATAAGATCGGTTACAGTTCGCACGGAAGAGAAGACAACGCTGAATAAAGTCGTAGTTTTGCTATTTTTGGACCAAAATGTATTTTCGATGCTTCAAAAAATTCTAACGGACCCTCTGATGTCACATGGACTACTTTGAAGATGTTTTTATTACCTTTCTGGACGTGGACAGTATACCGTACATACATTCTCAATGGAGGGACAGAAAGCTCTTGGACTAAATCTAAAATATCTTAAACTGTGTTCCGAAGATGAACGGAGGTCTTACGGGTTTGGAACGACATGAGGGTGAGTCATTAATCACATAATCACAAAAATTAATTTAACTAACCAAATAAAAACACTTATAGATGATGACATGACTACCAGTCGAATAGTATGAATAAATAATGAAACTTATTTTTAACATGTTGAAGTAGGCTTCTTCCCTGGCTAACTTGAAGGGGGTGGCGTCCCAACGCCACCTATTGACCAGCCAGCACTGGCATGGACATGGATCTTGTGGATGTACGTCCATTATGGAACAAAGCATATGGACATTTAAGTTATGGCACATGATCCAGTCAGTTGGGATATACAGTTTCAGGGACATTGTGGGATATACATGAACAGTACTGTTTGAACAATTTGGGGGAAATATTTTTGTTTAAGAGACTTGATGACTATTTCATATAGTTGTCTGTGCGCTAATTTAGCAAAAAAGATGACTAAGCACACTGCAGTACCGATTCTCGCCACAATGTGGCAAAGACTGCATTACAAATGGAAGAAGCTTCCTATGTCAAACCGAAAAGGACACTACAGGTAACTGAAAAGTGAAAAAAGTGAAAAAAAGTGAGTGAAGGCATTAGAACTAAAGCTGCACAATCTCATAAAAGACAGAACGTCAAACCCTGACCAAATTACCAATCTATTGAAATTGATAGTCTTAAAGATGATGAGAGGAATCTGAAAAATATTGAGGAAAAGCTTCACAAAGTTGAATAAAGAATTAAATTGTCTCAATGCTAATTTAGGAGTGCTTCTGTCTGAGGAAGAAAGAAAGGCAGATCATGATAACTGGTTTCAGCATAAAGCTGCATATATTGAGGAATACACTGAGGAGACTCGAACTCAGATTCTTACATCCAAATATAAGATCGAAGCTTTCAATATTGGACCCGAAGACAGTGTTTCAGTTGTTATAACAAAGACACAAAAAGAATTATGGGTCCATTGCTGGAGGAATGTCAAATGCATCCAGTCGCAGTTTAAGTTCTGCAGCTCACCTTAAACAAGAAGCAGAACTTGCAGCGTTACTAGCTTGTGCTGCAGCTTTGAAAAAGTAACAATCCATTTAGCAAGGTGAGGTGATGCAACGGCAGAATGATATCGCTGAGATGTTTGTTAAACAGCTAAATTTGTCACATTTGCCACACAGAGACATTCCAATAGTCACAGGAAACTTGATGGAATACAGAACCTTTGTCAAAGCTTTTGAACATGGTATTGACACCAAAATGGATAGTGCTAGAGAAAAATTTTACTATTTGGAACAATACACTGGCGGAGAAGCCAAATATTTTGTCTGTAGTTGAGTTCATATGGAACCTAACAAAGGCTACAAGAAAGCTTGGGATCTTTTCCACAAGGAGTTTGGTGACAAACTGAAAATAGCTAATGCCTATACAGACAAAGTGCTGAATTGGTCTCAGATAAGAACAGATGATGGAAAGGCATTGAAAACATATGCACTGTTTCTCATTGGAATTTGAAATGTAATGGAAGGTCTTGATTATATGCAGAGCCGTCACAATGGGGTAGGCAAGGTAGGCAGCTGCCTAGGGCCCCCAGCTTAAGGGGGCCCCTGATGGCCGCATGGTCTTTTAGGTTGTGTATCTGCCCTCGTCAAATATTATCAACCACCGTAAACAAACCACCACAGTGAGACAGTGCTATCACTCTCCAGTACTGCTCCGTGAGAGGGGCCCCGCAAACTAGAGGGATTCGCCCTATGCAACGACAAACACTATGAGTGCCCTAATTACTGTAATGCTGAAGTGACATCCACCGTCGCACAACCCCCATCAGGTCCCCCACTAGCTGTCAATGGAAGAGAAACTTTCATTCCCACACTCAGCGTTACGCGGGCATTTAAATTTAAAATTGTCATCATGAAGGGCTCATACCCTTCAGGATTTTCCAAAAGACAGAGAAAGAAAGAAGAACAGGAAAAACAGCAAAGACACAGCGGTAAGTAAACCATTATTATCTTCAAATACAACTGTCTGACGTGTTTTCATATCTCTGCGAACATAAACCTTGACATCAGTGACCAAACACAATGGTAGATGTGAGCGTTGTTAGAGGGTGAAAAAGTTCCTTTGAGCTAAATCCTCTTGATGCACGAGCCCAGATTACGATCGCATGAGATTTTTTTGCCATGTATAAAGGCAAAAGCTAGTTAAGTGTTGTCACTTACTCTTGACGGCTGTCTGCCCGCGGCTGCAGTCACGGTGAAAACTTTGTCAATTCCAAGCTAAATGAGCTGGTCCTATGACTCCCATGCAGTTAGGTCCAAACAAAATAATCCATCAAGTCCGGTTACATTTTAGGTGTACGCAGGCTATCAATTTCCATTGGTGATATTTCTATTCCATCTGGAGGAAAAATCCCCTTTTTCCTTCGCGTTTGTCCTTCTATTCTTCTCCATCAACACATCTCAACACTTTGTACTGTACACAACAGGTAGTTTTGCGTATGACGTTACTGTCTGTGGCATTATGGGAAGTGAAGTTCTTTTCCTGTAAAGTAAATATCAAATCCTCCACACTTCACTTTCATGATATGCTATGAGAATAACAATAAGCGTATGGCTATTCACCAAATGTTTTTTTTTTTTTGCTTCATTAGGTGCTTTGCTTAAATTTCTGTCTGTGCCAATTGATAATGCCACCTCTTCACAAGCTGAAGGTATGTGTTACATCTAAAATAATTATTTTTAATTACTTATATTAAAATTAGTATAATAATAAAATAATAATAATAAGTAGTAATAATAAATATTATTATTATTATTATTATTACTATCAAAAATCTGTATTTAACTATTTCTTTTAGGGTGTGATGGAACTTCAGATGTCAACTCTCGAGACCCAGCCAGGAGCAGTCAATCATCATCTCAGTTTGAGACTGACTGCGCCCCACTGCTTCTTACTACCTCCACCACTCCAGCCGAAGAAAGCTCCTCTACTTCTCCAGCAAAAGATACCTCAACTCCTCCTGAATCTGAAGAGGCGGCACTTACTGCAACCCGCAGTGTTGATCCTGGGTTGTGACCAGACGTAATAAATGATAAAACTCGTTGTCAAATTGATAGAAATGGACCAGTTCAAATTGTGGACTTAGATTTTCCTAAAAACGCGTTCCACCGAGAAGGTACAGAAAAGACAACTATAAGATAACGATGAAAAATGGGGAAAAAATCCAGAGGTCATGGCTTCTGTATTCTGTGAGCACTGATGCTGTATTTTGTTTTTCCTGTTTACTGTTTAGTAAAAGAGACAACGCTCCAAGCACCCATGGTTATTGTGCATGGAAGAACCTTGCAAATCACCTTAAAGAACATGAATACACAAAAGCACACTCAGAGTCAATGAAAAAGTGGCATGATCTACAAAAAAGATTGCTAACTCAAACTGCCATAGACCAAACCTACCAAAATCTCATGCAACTTGAAATTGAATAACGGAAAGTTATACACAGAGTCATAGCCATTATCTGTCACCTGGCTGAACAAAACCAAGCCCTCAGGGGTACATTTAATGTACCATTTGATGATCGCAATGGAAATTTTCTGTCACTGGTTGAACTCATGGGTCAGTTTGATTCTGTGCTCAATGAACATTTGAAAAGAATTAAAAACAAAGAGATGAAAGTACACTAAGTCAGACTATTAAAAATAAGATTATAAATTTGGCAGGAGAGAAAATCATTGAGGAAATAATGCCAAGAGTTAAACTGGCCCAGTACTACTCTGTCATAATGGACTGCACTCCAGACCTGTCACACAAGGAACAGCTGTCATTGGTGCTTAGAATAGTAAACTGTGAAACATCTGTTGGAGCAGCTATATCGGAGCATTTTGTTGGCGTTTTTTTGATGTTAAGGACACAACCGGAAGAGGGCTAACAGAGACTCTAGTAGGCTTCCTTCAGCAACATGGGCTCAACATTTCTGACTGTCGCGGCCAATCATATAACAATGGTAGCAATATGATGGGCCACAAACAAGGTGTGCAGGCCAGAATTTTGCAAATGAACAGGAAAGCTCTGTGTGTGTCCTGCAGCAGTCACACACTAAATCTTGTTGTTTCAGATGCAGCAAAGTCATCTGTTATGTCTATGTCCTTTTTTGGTTTGCTCCAACGACTCTACAATCTGTTCAGCTCTTCAGTGCCATGGTGGGCTGTTCTCAAGCAACATGTCATGCAGTTGACTTTAAAAATGTTGTCAACAACCAGGTGGGAAGCTCAAATAGACAGTGTTAAAGTGTTGCGTTACCACCTAACGGAGGTTTTGGAAGCACTGTCTGCACTTCAGACTTTTGCTGTTGAAAAGAGGGATGCTAAAACATTGTCCACTGCAAAAAGTTTGCACAGTGAAATTAACACATGGCGTTTCCTTTTATGCACCATTATCTGGTACAATATTTTGTACCAGATAAACCACATGAGTAAACTTCTGCAGAGTCCAAATGTTTCTCTGGAAACACTCAGAAGAGAAACAGAAGGTGTGAGAGGTTATCTTATGAAGTTTAGAGAGAGTGGGTTGTCTCGCTGTCAATCAGATGCAATGGACATTGCTGAAGATTGAAAAAATACTTCCTGCAAAGAGACAGAAAAGAACACCAAAGCATTTTGACTGTGACTCAGCAGCAGAAGAAACTCTACACAATCCAGAAGAGGGCGCATTCAGAAGGGAATTCTTTCTCCCCCCTTTAGTAGACCTGGACTGCACTTAGAAGTCTCAACGACCGCTTCTCAAAAATGGAAGATGTGTATGCACTGTACAGTTTTTTATTTTCCAAAGACAACATGAGGCAAGCTGTAAAAAGAGAATAAACTGCAAGTGAAATGCAAAACCTTAGAGAAGATGCTTCATGACATTTAGGCAGAGGATTTAGTTTTGGAGGTCAGATCAGCCATCCATATCTTTCCTGATCATGTCTCTACATGCCCGCAAGACATGCTGAATTACATTTACCGTGAGAGTGAACATGCTGGATTTGTACAGCAATCTCAGCATAGCACTACGTCTCCTTCTGACACTTCCTTTCACTGTAGCTTCTGGAGAGAGAAGCTTTTCAGCTTTGAAACTGATAAAGTCTTACATCAGATCATCCATGAGCCAAGAAAGACTGAGAGGACTGGCACTTATATCAATAGAGCACAACATAAGGAGGTCATTGAACATGGAAGATTTGCTCACTGCTTTTGTGCAAGCTAAAGTCCACAAGCGTTGCTAAACCTCTTAATTTTGGATGGTTATTCTTTGACAAAAAATCCTTGTTGTACAATGTTGTTAAAATAGTTTGTGTTATACACCATTTTAATACCTTTCTTTTAAATCAACATAAATTGTATAGCTCAAGATTAAAACACTGCTCTGCATAAAGAGAAGACAGTTCTTAAGAATGATAATAATAATATGAATAATTATATATAATATCTATATATATATATATATATATATATATATATTATATATATATTATATACCTATTATATATATATATTTTTTTTTTTTACCTTTTTTTGCCTTGTTGACAAAAATAAACATGAATCAAATTGTGTCATTCCCATCAACAATGCCTTATTGAAGACACTGTGTCCTTTACTACACTCTAGTGGCCACTTTGTGTAGCGTACTACAGAGTAATTCATGACTCTTAAAATGCAACAGAATACAAGAAATCCCATCTGAATTTTACAAATTTTCCTGAGGGAGGACTTGGGACATCGCTTCAGTCTTTTGCCTAGGGCCCCCAAATATCTTGAAATGGCCCTGATTATATGGATGAAATGGACAATCCCACAAACATCAGAGTTGTCATCTCAAAGCTTCTGTTCAATTTGAAAGAAAAATGGAGAGGTAGAACCTTTGAAATTCAAGAACAACGTGGAAGGAGAGCAAGATTTGCAGACCTTGTGGACTTTGAAGTCAGAAAAGCTAAGGTAGTCACTGATCCATGGCCGGTATGAGATTTTGACGGTATGATAACCTTAAGCTAGGGCTGGGAATCGATTCCAAAAAAAATTGATTCCGAGGCGTTGGGAATCGAGAGTCGATTCCAAAGGTTGGAATCGACTCCTCATTCAGAGTCTATTTTTAGTTCAACAAAGCTTATCTATGGGAGTCTCTCAAACGGAAGGCTACATCTGACAAAGGCTGCTCACATTTAAATTCACGAAAATAAACAGAAAGAAAACGAGTCGGTACTGATCAACTGAATTTTAGGATTTAGCCTTCCGTTTCAGAAGCACAATTCACCAAAGCCATAATTACAATAGTTGTGAGATAAAAGATTATTTTCAATTTTATATTTTAAAAAAGATTCAGATGTTATTTTACGGTGGAAATGGCTTGTCCACAATTTTGAGCGCTGCATGACATAATAGATCATGACGTCATTGAGGGTCTTGATCATATTACCATCTAAAATTCTATTTTATAAAACATTTCTATCAGCCAATCATAATTATAAAAGAACACGTCACAAGCATAGATCAGTGGCCGAGAGTGCATCGGATTGACAGATAAATCATGAGCTCTATCAGTTATTAATGTTTTGGTTATTTTGTTTCAGTGTATAGTTTGTTAATATTGTGCAAAGTATACTACGTAAACTTCATCATTCAGCTGAACTGTGCACATTTATTTTAGACACTTCATGTCTTATTTAATTCATGCAATAAACGCATGTCCCTGCTGAGCTGGGCTATGACTAATTTCACAGGCAAAGCTGACAAAATTACAATTTCCGTATCATCATTTTTTTTTTTTTTTTTTCAGCTTCATATTATAGGAAGGACACAATATATGACCTATCCTGCAGTCATCATTGTGAGATTAGGTTCCTTTAATCTAAATAAAAAACAAGAATTGGCAAAGAATCGAAAACAACAGTGAGAAATCGATTCTTGGAATCAATTCCAGGACCAGGATTTGGAATTGGAATCGATTCCAAAAATTGTGGATTCGAACAGCGATACCTTAAGCAAAAATATCACAGTTTGACGGTATCACGGTATTGTTGTTACAGCTCTGAAATGTGTTATTTTTAAATGACTGGGTAAATTTTTTTTTTTTTTTTCCTCGCTGGATACAATGTATTTTGTTTTAGAGCAACATACAGAATATTAGAAACAGCAGAATTAATTTATTTTTTTCTATGATTTGTTTTCCATCTTTATTTAACCTAAATCTGTAATTACAGTTATTTAATTTTAGTTATATAATGCATATACATATCATTTATATCATTTTGTTATATAATAATAATCATACACATAATTTGATTTAATAATAACCCAATCTGAAGCAAAAACAGAATGCTCTGACAAGCTTTGTGAAATTATACTTTCCTGAAATCAGTCAGCTCCCCTCAGAAACACATTCATATAAACCCCCAAATCAATACTGAGGATTTTCTTACAATAGTTCATGCATCATGAACAGTGAGTGAGCCTGCTGCAGTATTTTTCGCTGTGCGTATTAACAGACTATACATAACAGACTATTCACATAAGTGACATTTTGGAAAATCATTGCATTGCAACGCAGTTTGTTTAAGTCCAGAACAGAGAGTTGCAATAAAGCAAAAAACATCCGGCATTACGTTATTTTTGTCATCAAGAGGGCTCGTGGACAGTCGTGCACAATGTGGTACTGCGCATGTGTCGAGCTCATCCTTCCGCGCTCATCTGCAGTTGAGTTTATTTTTGAAAACTGTACGGACGCGGCTGTGCACGAGACAGAAAGGAACGCTGACTGTGAACTGTACCCGGGCCATCCTACACACACATGGCTGAGCGCTCGCTCGCACCAACAGGAGGAGGAGGGGTCAGTGTTCCTCTCTACACTGCACTCAGCCTGAGGGATTCCTACTCTTTCAGTCATTGAGGAGACATGGAAGACAGCGCATACAGCAGGAACGGTATATTGGAAAATATTAGTGGTTTTGAAACCGTGAAATTTTCAAATCGCGGTATACCTTGAAACCGGTAATTGGCCCATGCCTAGTCACAGCCATTAATCCTCTTGGAAAAGGGTCACTTTACTCTGCTGCAAAAAAAAAAAAAAAAAAAACAGTTGTAACTTCCAGTGCATTTGAGAAACCAACCATGTTTGTTTTATCAGAAGAACAACACAACACTAAATTTGTAGAGTGCTTTTCCAAAGAAAGAACTGATTTTTTTTTTTTTTTTTTTTAAGTCAAAAGGCTTTTGCTTTGGCTCTCTGACATTGGGTTATCTTAGTAAGGACTATAGAAAAAGAATGATATGCCAACAATGTTCATAGAGACATCCTAGCATACTTCACATTGATAAGAAGGGCGATCAAGTACACAAGTAAAAGAAAGAAGACAGCAGAAGTCTTGCTCTTGCTAAGTCTCATGTAAAAAATGTAGGTGTTTTCTTTGACTCTGAGCTTTGTCTTGAAAAACAAATTAGCTCAGTTGTTAAAAATAGTTATTATTAGCTGAGGATAATCTCTAAGCTTAAACCAACACTTTCCTTTCAAGATCTAGAAAAAGTAATTCATGCTTTTATCACATCATACTTGAATTATTGTAATCTTTTATATGTTGGTCTTCCACAATCTTCATTGGCACGGCTGCAGATGGTTCAGAACACAGCAGCTAGATTGTTAACTGGCACAAAAAAAAAACCGCGTACATTTCTCCAGTTTTAGCGTCCCTTCATTGGCTTCCTGTCTTTTTTAGAATTCAGTTTAAGATTTTACTTATTGTTTTCAAAGCTCTTAATGGACAAGCCCCATCTTATATTTCTGATCTTATTTATTAGCATTCAACACCTAAGTCTCGGAAAAACAGCTCAGAAAAATGTTCTAATGGTGGCTTCTGCTTTACCAAGTGGATTAGTAACAACAGAGCAGTCTTGTCTTCCATTCCCATAGAAGACAGAGCTAAAGAGGTCAAAGACTTGAGTCACAATATTTTACCCATGGAAAGAGCTCTAGGAGTCCAGTGGTGCACTGAAACTGACATGTTCACATTTAAAGTGCAGACACAAGAAAAATAATCAACCAGACGAGGAATTCTGTCTGTGGTCAGCTCAATATATGACCATCTTAGATTTCTGGCACCTGTCATCTTAACAACTATAACATCAAATTACACAAATATGCAAAGATAAAAAAGGCAGGGATGAAGAGATACAAGATGATCAAGAACAAAAATGTTTTAACTGGCTCTTGGACTTGCAACAACTTTAAGTTTACAGTGCCCAGATGTATTAAACCAGCAAATTTTGGATCTACAAAACTGGCTCAACTGCATCACTTTGCTGATGCCAGTGAAAATGCATATGGTACTGTGACTTATATCTTGCTAAAGAATGAAAAGAGTGACAAGCACTGTTCCTTTCTAATGGCCAAATCAAGGGTGGCACCTCTAAAACAGATTTCTACACCAATAATGAAATTGACTGCTGCTGTTGTTGCAGTATAAGTTGACAAAATGATGAGACAAGAGTTAGGGTTGAATCTTGAAGAACAAGTCTTTTGGACAGATAGCATGATTGTGTTAAATTACATTGAGAACCAGAATACTCATTTTAAGACTTTTGTAGCTAATCGTCTAGCAGTCATTCAAGAATCAACTACACTGTAAAAAATTATTTCCATGATTTAAAACAAGTTTTTTTTTTTTTTTTTTTTTGTCAAATCAACTATCACTAATGACTAATGTTGGTCAGATAACAAAAGATTTTAAGTTTAGGTTGACTAAACTAATGGCTTGGTGGCAATGCACTGATATAAAATAAAAACATTAGTTGATTCTACTAATAGATAGTTCACTAGACCTCTCAGTCTTAATTTTCCCTGCGCATGCACCGGATGCCCGGGAGTAACCAACACAGACGAGACGACACTTGAACGAGAAGGCGCGATTTTCTTCTCAGCTTCCTGCTTCAGAAGCAAGGAAAGATGGTTTATGGTAAGTTATTTTAAAATTCAATGTCTTTATAGACTGGTTTTATCTAAGGTAATTTAAATTATTTCATAGGTAACAAAAATCAGAAGATGGTTTAAATCTAGAAGTGACGTTAATAACACTTTTGCCTCAGAAATTCCAGAAGTTTCCATTGAGGTAATTTTAATATAGTGTGTTTCTTATGCCATCTTTACAGTTTAGCAAGGCTGTTAGTGATGTGTTTCAACCTTAAAATAATCCCGCTAAATAATAATATTTTAGTTATTTTTAATTTCTGTTGTGATTACACACAAATGCATATTGTCCATTTTAAAATATAATGCATTCAGGTTTAGTTACCTTCAAGATAAGGAAACGACAATAAATAATAGAGATGGAACTGTTATACTTGTGCTTCTGAAGCAAAGTGTTCAAATGAATCTTTTATGTGATATTTCAGACTTATTGAGCTTTTGAACATGTTTGCAAATGCACGATGTAACTTGGACCACACCTGAACGGGAGGGCGCCATTTTCTTCTCAGCCAACTTAGGCTGTTTATGGTAAGTAATTTTAAAATTCAATATGTCTCTATCTCAAATGGTGTTGTCTAAGAATAAATTATTGTATTTCCTAGGCGGCAAAAAGCCTCAGAAATTCTTAATGGTCTCTTTCATTGACCCATTTCTATTGAGGTCCTTTTAATAAACATAACGTTAATGTTAGTGGTTTAATGTTAACGTGGTTGCTTTCACACATGAGCCTTTTATACGTTTTTTACATTTAAGAGATTATGTGTGAACAGAACCTAAACAGAACTGGACATTAATAGGTTTGGGTTTTTCATTTTGAAATGCAGCTTCAGAGTCTCTACACAATCCCAGTCGAGAAATAAGGGTCTTATCTAGCGAAACGATCGGTCATTTTCAAAAAAAAAGTAAACATTTATATACTTAAAGCACAATTATTAGTTTTTTTGCTTGTCTTTGACCCGCTGGAAATTACGTCATCACCTTGGAAACGTCATGAAAGATTTAAAATAATAATAATAATAATAATAAATTAAAACAAAGATGTTGGAAGATTTTGAAGTTGGATGAGAAAATGAGATGAAATTTTTCGCCCGTCCCTGCCTTTTTGAACCGGAGTACACAGACAGATAACTTAGATTATGTGACGTGTGATGTATCCAACGTGATGACGTAATATGTGGCGCTTCTCTGAGATGTACAACACGGGCATTTGTGCTTAAAACGTATATAAATGTTTATTTTTTTTTTAGAAAATGACCAATCGTTTCGCTAAATAAGACCCTTATTTCTCGACTGGGATTGTGTAGAGACTCTGACGCTGCATTTCAAAATGAAAAACCCAAACCTATTAATGTCCTGTTTAGGTTCTATTCACCAGAGGTGGGGGACTCGAGTCACATGACTTGACTCAAGTCTGACTCGAGTCACAATTTTCAGGACTTGCGACTTGATTGAAAGTATGAAAATGACTAGACTTGACTTTGACTTGAGAACAAGTTACTTGAGACTTGACTTGACTTGAAGTGGAAGACTCGACAATGACTTGAACTTATAATAAACAAACAGCAATAAAATTAATTTAAAAAAAATAATTATTGTGACGTCAGCACCACTAATCAGCGTCTGTGCCTTTAACGCTGCACAATTCAAACCACGCGAAACATGGCAGACAGTAGTCAAGCTCCACAAATAGTCTCGTTTGGCAATAAGGACTTTGAACTGGACCATGCCAATAAAAAAAGATTTGCCAGATGCAAAATATGCAACGCAAGAATATCCGACACGACAACCACAACGTCAGATTTCATTCGACATTTCAAGAACCACAAGGGAAGGTAAGAAAAATCTTTTTCATAGTCAGTTTCACTAAGATCTATAACGATTGCTAATTGTAATGAATATAATCTTTCTACATGTTTGTTGTTTGTTTGTCATAATTTGGCCTTGGATGCATATTATGTATTTTTTTTCTTATTAGAAATGTGACCATTATCATTACCAGTGTTGGGGAAAGTTACTTTTAAAAGTAATGCATTACAATATTGCGTTACTCCCCAAAAAAGTAACTAATTACGTTACTTAGTTACTTTTTATGGAAAGTAGTGCATTACGTTACTTTTGCGTTACTTTTTAAATATGAGCAGGGCTTGATTGTTTTTAATATAAGAAGTTCTATTTATAGCAAATGTAAATACCCTTTCACACCAAGAAGTGTGATAAATAAACCTCAGGCTGAAGGAAAAGTAAATTCACGTCTGTACAGTAGCACACAGGAGAAGAAGGTTCAACACTCTTCAGCAATAAAAAAAACAATGAAGCAAAATTGTTAGTTTATCTAAAGTCGTTTTTGCTCATTAGTATGGTTGAACTGGATCATCAAAGGTCAGCAGCAAAGACACTAGTTAATAAAATGGGATTAGATACACTTGTGTTATTTAACATTTAATTATTGCAGGTTTGTGTCATATTCTAAGTTTGCATTTCACTGTTTTAATTAATTTTGATGAATACTAACTCTAAATTTTTTGCGAGTAGGATTAATTAATACACATTCACATTTAGTCTAGAACTACCATCATGTTCACACAGCGCACACAAACGCCTCGATGTACTCTGATTTCTCTCAGTATGGGGACAGGAAACTTGTCAGTCAATAAATGGAAAAACAAAGAAACTGGCGTTACGTTTTTGAAAAAGTAACTCAGATATTTCCTTGTAAATTAAAAAGTAATGCGTTACTTTACTAGTTACTTGAAAAAAGTAATCTGATTACGTAACTCGAGTTACTTGTAATGCGTTACCCCCAACACTGATCATTACTGATACGTCTCGTAAATAACGTCGATTTATTGGGGAATTTTGCTATAACAGTGGCGTAGCCTGAATTTTAATGTTGATGGGCATCTTAAAATGAGCGGGCCGCTCTACATTACATGTAGGCTATAATGTCTGTATTAAATGTGCGCATTTTCAAGTGTTTGTGTGGACTGCGTGTGGAAACTAAAAAGCATTGCGTTTATACCATACTGCATGACAGGCTAACATGGAGGCGCCGATGTGATCACTAGCACCTAAAAATTTCTAAGAGTTTTTTTTTTTTTGGTCATACAGACAAGAATAATTACAGCATAATTACATATTAGGCAGTTTTTCAGTGACAGTAATTAGTTTATATATAAGGTTATTATTAGCCCTTATACATGCTTAAGTTTTACATTCTATCAGTAACTACAAGTATTTACATTTCTGTGTCTATGTAAACAAATGAAAATGTGTGACTGCTGGAACCAAACTTTACGTGCATACATCAGTAAATGATCATCACTTAAATTAATTTAAATGTACAATTGATTTTCCTTATATTACAGTATTTTAAAAAAAAAATAAGAATGTTTGTGCATACGAAAATAAATTTGTTTTAATGTTTACAATTAATGTTAATGTTTACAGTTTTCCCTGATTGTTTTTTTTTTTTTTTAATCCATGCAGATATGATAAATATCTCAAATCCAAGATACACTGCAGGGATCTACAGCAGCCATCCTTGTCACAGTTCATTGTGCACCAGACTACTACATATCCAGTCAACCACCCTCGACAAAAAGCCATTACAGAAGCAATAATATCTGATCTGATCATTAATTGCAACATGCCCCTGTCTATCACTGACAACAAGCACTTCATTCACTTTCTCTCCATTATGGACGCAAAATATACTGCAGTAAGCCGCAGAACCATCACCACAAGACTTGACACTGTGGTGTTTGAGAGGCAATCAAAACTAATAAGTGAAATGGCCACAGTTGAAAATCTGTCTGTCACTGTGGACATCTGGTCAGACAGAAGAATGAGAGGCTTCCTTGGCGTCACCGCTCACTGGATGAACACTGCAGCAGATGCTATAACACTGAAATCTCATCTACTAGCTTGCAACCGGTTCAAGGGGTCACATACGGGAGAGAGAATTTGTGAAGAATTTGAACAAATATGTGATCAGTATAAAATCAAACAAAAGATTGATCATATAATTTGTGACAATGCACCAAATATGAAAAAGGCATTCACCACATGTTTTCCCAGTTCAGCTGAAGCAGATGAGGATGATGATGACTGCCTTGATGATGCAGAACTTTGGAATGCCCTTCCAGTGGATGAGGAGGAGTGGCTGAATGAGACATTGACCTCCAAAAGTCAGCATAGACTACAGTGCTTTGCACACAAACTACAAATGGTTGTTGGTGATGGTCTTAAAGAGACCAGGGCTGTCAGTTCGGCTCTGGACAAAGCGTCGCGGATCAGTTCTCTGCTCCACACAAGTACTTCTTTTAAGGAGGAATTTGAGAAAGAATTTGGCCAATGTGGAGTTCCTGCTTCTGTTTTGTTACTCGATGGAATTCGACTTTCCGACAGCTGAAGTCCTTGCTTAGCTGTGACTACCAAACTTTGTGCAAGGTCTTGGATGTTAGAGGGCACAGAGAGACTATTTTCACTCTAAGAGAGTGGGCTCAGATTAAAGAACTGGTCAGCATTCTGAAGCCCTTTGCTGATGCCACTGATCTCACTCAGGGAGAGAAAGTTGTAACCATAAGTGCTGTGATTCCCTGTGTTCTCTCCCTCAACCATCACTTGGAAAACCAGAAAGAAGGAACACAATACTTGGTCAACCTAATCCACAGTCTTCAAAGATCACTGCAAAGAAGATTCAAAGGCATCTTTGTCAATGTAAAAATGTCTCAGCCAGAGACCAATGAAGGAATCCTGCCATTCTCTGATCCTGTTTATATCAAAGCAGGATAGAGCATGATGTATTGGTTGATGACAAGCTGAAGGAGCAGTTGACCATGGAAGTAAAAAGGAAGTGATAGGCTAATTTTAGAATGAGACCCCATACTTGTAAATATTACATTATTAGTAGTATTTTATTTGATTTTTGATTTTTTACAGAAATTGGAAGTGCTGTACAATAAACCATTAAAAGTTTGCAATCTTGATTTAAACACCCAAGTAATCTTATTCCTAAATGACAATGTTTAAAGTACGATCACAGCAAACATTAAATTCTGCATTGGCATTGCTGCTGGCCCAGAGAGAGCAGTTAAGTATTAAAATTGAAATACTGATACTGTGCAGTTGAAAAGTTGTTACAATCATTCAAACCGTCACAGAAATACTGAGATAAAAGTTTGTAGTTCGGATATACACACTTGTGTCTACACGATTTAAAAGTAGCAATTTACTTAAAGTTACTTACTCAAGTTACTTAAAGTAATTTGATGCTTCAAATAAAGTTTCTGTCAGTTACAGTGACTGTCACTTAATGATTCATTCAAGAGATTCTTCAAAAACACTGATTCATCCAGTAATGAAACAAGTGAAGCATTTATGAGTGAGACATTGAATCATTCATTCAGTTTCTGACAGCTTAAAAATTTTTTAAATTAAATATTTTTAATAGACTACAGCAATTAACATTTTGTCATTTAGTAAATGACATGAAATTTATTTTAATTGTCTCGACTTGAGTTGCTTAGGGTGAACCCTTGACTTGACATGACTTGCTTGATTTATCTGAACTGTGACTTGAGACTTGAATCGTGACTTGATGGTTAAGACTTCGGACTTGCTTGGACTTGACCATGTGTGACTTGTCCCCACCTCTGCTATTCACACATACTGTAATCTCTTAAATGTAAAAAACATATAAAAGGCTCATGTGTGAAAGCAACCAAACATTAGCCATTTACATTGGCCATTCCCTATTCCTCTCACACTCATTGGCCTGCCACACATTCCAAATTCATTGACACACCCCTTCCATGTTTTACGTGTAAATTTACAAATTTAATGTTTGCACACTCTCAAATTTTGGTTACAGCTTGGAGCCCTGTTGATATTGCAATCTTTCATAATTTAGCACTGGGGCTCATTTAATACCGGGTTCGGTACTCATCCCTATTTATAATATGTCTAAAATAAAAGTACAAAAATATTGTCAAATTAGATGGATAAGTTTAAGTGTTTTTCAACTTAATGAAAAAAAAAAACAGAATAATGGTAATATCAAAATTCGATGGAATGATTTAGTTGTGGGTTTTTGGTAAGTAAACTAAACAATTTAGTTGTGGCCCCCTTCAAAGGAAACTCCAAACTCCTCCTCTCTAGGGGTCGCTATGGGGAACACCTCGTCGTGACCCGTGTCTGAAGCATACAAATGAAAAAACACCAACGAGTTGGCCGGCGACAGCCTCTGACGCCACTACCGGTATGACTATAAAACAGGCACCGGGAAAACACGTCATTCTCTTCTTCGTCTTCACTGACTGTTTTATTTGAAGCGTGCATCTGAAAGAACCGGTAAGAGCGCTCTTTCTCTGTCTATCATGGTGATTACTAGCAAGCGTTTAGACAATGTATGCATCCGTGTCAGCGTTATTTGACACCGATGACACACACACGATCTTTACGTGATTTGTTTGGGTAAAGAGCACGCACGCGATGTCTTTGAGGAGGCAATCTGCGTGCATTGCGAGCGTTTTTTCAAGGAAAAAGCTCCGCTCTCGTTCGTACTCTTTCCAAAAAAAAAAAAAAAAAAAAAAAAGGCAGCCATCTGCTTCCCGCGGTTCAGGACTCGCCGCTGCTGAGGCACGGAGGAGAATGAGCTTGTGAGAATTTCAGGGTGGATCTGTCTGAATGGTTTAAAAAGGGACTTTCCCTTTCACGCTCAAAATGGCGGCGGACGAGAGAGAGCCTCGGGAGGATGATGTTATATCTTTAACACTTTCTGATACTGAGGTTAGTGCTCTGCTGGGTTTGTACCCAGGAAAAGCAGGAGATATTTGAGGATGGTGAAGAAGCTGAGGCTGAGCCTTCTCAATTGTCCTGCCCTGCGTATGTAGAGCTGTTGGAGTTTATGGATCGCGCCTCGATGAGTGTGTATCTTTCCGACCATAGCCCTCCAGCTCAGGTGAGCCTTCCATTTCTGCCTGATCTCCATACAGAGATCGAAAGGAAATGAAAGAGGCCGTTTTCTTCTCGCATCCATCGGTTTCAGCATAAGAGTTTTGCCGACATCGAGGCGATGCACGAAAACGGCTATGAGAGGATGCCCCCTGCAGAAAGAGCTTTCATTCTGCGGGGGAGACATCCTCTCTTAATCTCCCTCCTTGCCATCTAAGCCCTTCAAGCAATGCATCTTGCTTAAATGGCAAGGCATTGCAGCAGCAGGTCAGGCTGTGGCTTTATTACAAAATAAATGCTTCAAGCATATCAGACTGATCTGCTAAGAGACCTGGATAGAGGCGAAGGCCTTTTTCCTGATCAGGTAGCCGAGCTGCGCCGCACCACAGGCCTCTCTCCGGGCTACCAAGCAGGCCGCCTTTGCCAAGCACAGGACTATGGTGGCCATGGTGGTGGCGGAGAGACATCTGTGGATGAACCTGGCAGACATCGGGAAGAAAGAAAAGGCTTTCTTCTCGATGCTCAGGGTTCGCCTTCTGAACTTTTCGGTATTTCCGTTGAGACGGTGATCGAGAAGTTCGGGGAGACGAAGGCGCACTCCACTGCTTTCAGATCCTTCGTTCCACGAAGGTCCAGGTCTGAGCCCGAAAAACATAGGGGTCCTGGCCTGTCTCGATCTGAGGATCAAAGACGGGGCACAGAAGGCTAGTGTCGCGGCTCACGCTCCTCCCCCCACCTGCGGGCAGGGTTAAGAGGAATGGTGGGTCATAAGGAGGTAAGCAGAACCTAAGGGATGTGATCCAGACGAGGCAGCGTTCTCGTCTGAGTCAGAGTGATACTGAGGTATCTACTCGCTCCCTTTAGGGATTTTTAACTTCTGCTTTTATCCTCCCCTTCCTAATTCCCCTATAACCACCAGCTCTCCACCTGATCGAGGTTAGGTGGAAACCTCTAACGCATAACAGTCTCCTATGCTGGACCTATAATGTTTTTGGCTGGTTCTATGTTCATAGCAACCACCTTACTGATGGTACGGACTAAATGGAGGCGCCCCTTGAGCGGGGCTCCAGCGCAGGAGGGTGGGAAATAACCCTTTCTGTATATACTTATGTGTAAATTGCTGGTGGTTATGTGTCTACTAATAAACTCTGTGAGTTTCCTTTGCAGTGCTCAGTTACAGTGTTTACTAAACACTCGTCAGCACCAGCCATCCGGCTTCATGTTCCAGTATTAGGCGGCTGAGATCACAGGTTTCTGCGGGGAGCCTCCTTGATCATCAGGCCTGGCACAGCACTGCAGGGAATTTCATGGATGTCCGGCCAGGTCACCCTGAGGGGTCTCCTGGCCGCTTAGGTGCTGTCGCATCCAGCGGGAAGTGAAGGTGGCAGTTACAGAAGTCTTCTTGTATATGCTGCCTCAGGTGATGCTCCCCTCGCTAGAGGTTTATAAAATTCGAGCTTGCCTCTCCCGTGCGGTTCAGCGCCTCTGCGATGCTTAGGAACCTTTAGGTACACACGCTAAGCTCTGTGTACTTTCTGAAAACCACATGGTGGTCAGTGTGCACGTGAACACTTTGCGCACTTTCTAAAAAATCCACGTATTGGTAAGTGTGCACGCAAGACTCTGCGCACTTTCTGAAATCCTGTATGGTAAGAGTTACGCGCTTTGCCTCGTTCCCTTTCTTGAGATGATTAGACCTTGGTTCCTTGGGCTCCATTCAGCCAGTGTATTTGTTTATACACTTCAAGCATCGCTTCCCTCAACATGAGGGGCTATTCGGGCGATTCTCGTGGTAGTTTAGCAGCGCTCCCCTTTTCCAAGAAGGATCGCCTATGAGCGTGCTACTCTGGATTTCAGGAGTTCTCCTCTCATATGAGACTGAGTTCACTGTTTTTCCCAGAGCGCTCCAGCATTATTTCCACAGATCGAGTTGATGACTATCAAACATACTTTTTTGAGATGCCACCATTCCATCTATGAGCTGCTCTATCAGAGTGCCACAAGAGCCCTTCCTTAGAACAGTATTTGAAAATCCATGATATGGTAAGTGTGCACGTGAAGTCTTTGCACACTTTCTGAAAATCCACACTGTGGTAAGGTCGCACGCTAGTACTCTGCATTCTTTCTAAAATCCTATATGGTGAGGGCTTCGCGCGGTTGCTTCGTGCCCTTTCTTGAGCTGGTAAAAGCCCCGTTCATCTTGGGCGCCACTCCACCCATGTATCCTGGGATACCTATCTAAACAGGGTGTTGCTACTGGAGATCTGTTGAGACAGCTCCTTCAGCAAGCTTTTGCGGAAGCAAGCTGTAGCCCCTGTGTGACAGGCAAGACTTAGTATAAAATGCTAGGTTCCTAGCCGTATCCCTTTAAAGGAATCTTTCCTGATTCCAAGCCTTTAGCTCTACCACCGGGCCAAGGCCCTAACAATTAAGTTGGGTATGTAGCTTAGGCCTTTGGCCGTAAGGGATATTGTCACAGACAGCCGTCTAAACCGTCCCGGGGGCAACTCCCATTGAAATGGTAGAGTTGGTACTTAGTGTTCGCCATGATTCTGGCCTGCACTCCCCTCAGCATGGCGGGCGTGGGTATACTGTTCCCCATAGCGACCCCTAGAGGACGCAGTTCGAAGTTCCCTTGAAAGGGAACGTCTCAGGTTACGAATGTAACCATGGTTCCCTGAGTAGGGAACGAGACACTGCGTCCTCTAGCTCCCTGCCATGCTTCGGACGCAAGCTTCAGATGAAGAAGTGAAACACTTTTTTTCCCGGTGCCTGTTTTATAGTCGCACCGGTAGTGACGTCAGAGGCTGTCGCCGGCCAACTCGTTGGTGTTTTTTCATTTGTATGCTTCAGACACGGGTCACGACAAGGTGTTCCCCATAGCGACCCCTAGAGGACGCAGTGTCTCGTTCCCTACTCAGGGAACCATGGTTACATTCGTAACCTGAGACGTGATTTTAAAAAGTCTGAAACATTTAAGACTGTCTTTTCTTTTTTTGCAGAAACGCGTGTTTACACTGGACATCTATTTATGCTTTGGAGCTGTAAGTTTTGTACATTCGCTTCAGGAAATCAAAGGATTCTAATTAGACATTATAAAGTTAAGCATGGACAATATGGAAGGTCTTGCCAGATTCCATGTATATACTTAGAATGCCCTTGTTCATTTAGAACTCATGTGGCCTTAAAATGTCACTTAGTTTCTCAACATAGTTTGGAGTTAACTTTGGATGAGGCGAGTAATCTTGAGAGTAATCTTGATGATGATGTCGATGAGGATTCCGTTAAACAGAGTCTTGCATCATTGTTCTTGCGAATGCAAACTGTCTTGCATGTATATAAATCTGCTATTCAAGAAATAGCGGAAGAGCTTTATCAAATAAGTCTTTTAGCTCAAGATTCCTCTAAGAGGTCAGTTAGAAGTGTTCTACAACAGCACTAGATGGCACTGTCCTGACTTTGATGTCTGAAATTATTCAGAAAAAAAATCCATTCGATTCACTTTCAAGAACAAGTCCATTGAGCACAAATCATAAAAGGTTAGCATTTTATAAAGAAAATTATACCGTTATCGAACCTACTGAGTATGTCTTAGATGGTGCAAGAAATAGAAAGTCCATTTATGTACCAATTTTAAAAATTCTTACCGAGTTGCTTAATCGAGATGAAGTTCTAGATAAAGTTCTCCAAGAACCTACCAGCTCAAGCTCACAAACTGGTCAGTATAGATCATTTTATGACAGTTTGTATTACAAAGAGAATCATCTTTTTGCTGGGGAAGAATTCCACGTTTCCTTGGGGTTGTATGTCGATGATTTCGAAATTGGTAACCCTCTTGGTACCTGCCCATTAAATACAGGTCATCATTGTCTTCTATTTATCTTGCGACCTTATGTTACAGTAGTGATGTCAAACTCTTTGGATATGAAAGAATTCTAGAGCCTCTGGTTAAAGATATTGAGCTGCTAGAAAACCAGGGTGTTTATGTTCAGAGACTTGGTGCAAGCGTAACTGGGACAATACAGTATGTATCCTCTGATAACCTTGGAGCACATTCTATAGCTGGGTTCCAGGAAAGTTTTAACACTCAGAAATGTTGTAGATTTTGCTTAGCGAGTCGTGAGGACATATAGAGTCATGAGGTGAGAACTGGATTGTTCCCTCTAAGAACTCAACAGTCTATTGATGCTTGTGTGTCTAAACTACAGTGCACTGAAAATCTGTCCAATGTTGATGGAGTAAAGCAAGACTGTGTCCTGAACAAACTGTCTCATTTTCAAACTACTAAAGGATTCCCTCCAGACTTTTTACATGATTTATTAGAGGGCATTGTTCTAGTCGAACTGAGTATTTGTTTGTATGCTTTGATTTCTGACAAATTTTCACATTAGATGAACTCAAACGGTGTGATTCAGAAATTCCCTTACAAATTCTCAGACAGAGTTAATCAACCTCAGAAAATTCCAATGACTTTTCATGCCAAAAGAACAATTGGGGGTAACTGTCATGAAAATTGGACTCTGTTACATTTGCTCCCCCTAATGATTAGTCATTTTGTTCCTGAGTATCACAAGGCATGGGGCATTCTCATGGAATTAAAAGACATTGTTGAACTTTTTCCAAGTTCTAAGTTCACAACCGAGTCACTCTACTACCTGGAATGTAAAATCTCTGACCACAGGAAGTTAGTCCACGAGGTTTTTCCAGATTTCATACTACACCACAAACATCACTATTTAGAACACTATCCACATCTTATTCAGTGCTTTGGTCCTGTGCTGGACTTTTGGACCAACCGTTTTGAAGCAAAACATAGTTTCTTCAAAAAAGTTGTGCGAGATGTCAACAAATTTAAAAACATTCTCTTCACACTTGCCTCGCAACACCAGCTCCTTCTTGCTTACCATCTTAAATCATCTTGTATCTTCAAGCCAGCGTTAGAGGTGTCATGTTGAAAGTGTTTCTCTGGACATTTTGGAGTTCTATGTCAAGACAGCTATTCAAACGAAATACAATTCTGTGGAGATACAGTAGGTGGCCATCCAAAACGTTACTTCTACCGCCGCTCGTACCGCTGCCACGGCGTCTGCAAAGTGCATTTGCAGCTTTTGACCGCTGCAAATGTTTTCAAACAAGCGCATCAAAGCACATTTTCGCGAATAGACGTCAGCTTTGCCTCACCGTTTTGTTATATTTGACTGCAGTCGGGGGAAAATGAAAGGAAAACACTTTAGGCTAGTTAAAATATTTAATATTCACAGATGAAAGTTTAGTCCTTAATGAAGATATTTGCGTTTCTTCGAAACGAATTCAAGCAGGATAAATGTCAAACCTATGAGCCTGTGCTTATATTTTCTCTACACCATATTTTAGATTTGACACATTTAAATACTGTGCAGTATTATTTATATAATATGAATTGTGTGTTATATCTATTCAAAAGAAATTGTGGTTTACTTTGCATCGGAGCATTAAGAGTGGTAGCCTATTGTGAGCTAGGCTTGCATGTTTTATAAATTATTTTCTTTATTTAGTAAAACGTGAGGGACTGTATAATTCCGCTCCTATTATTTAGGCCTAATTAAAACAAGAAACGAATAAATTAAACCTGCACGATTTAGCTAAATCACTGAAACTCTAAAGAATGGAGTGATTAATAAAACGTCCTCATGATTAAACTCAACAAGCCATTAATCAACAAAATACACACGTGTAAAAAAAGAGCTTTTATTAATTGACAACTTCAGTGATTTTAAATGGAGTCTTCTTTACTTGCTTTCATATAATTTAAGTAAAAAATAAATAAATAAATGAAATAAATTGCAGCCGCATTTAAATGCAGGTTTGTACAATATTTGTCTACATTTTATCTAATTAAAAAATCTTGTTTGGTTTTATTTTGGATAATTGCATGTAAAAAAAAAATAATATTTACTTTGTAATGCATATGGAAAATGTGAATTATTCATATTCAAGTGTTTGTGCGAAAATTATTAATGCGCTTGACAGGGAGGCGCCCTCTCGATCACGTGATTTTTTCCCTAATAATGAAATAACTGAAAATCTGGGTGTCTCACATACATGAGAAAATATATCTACAGAAAGCATGAAATGTCTTTTAAACGAATCAATTCAAAACGAAAGCATTATGTAATCTGTGAAGGTTTCATTTCTCTCTAAAGCCGCGTTCATGTGGAGAGAGTCAGCACTGTGAATTTCATTTTGCAGCCGACAAGAAAACATTTGTTTATTAATAAATAATTGAAATGTCTCCTTTTTCACAATTATTAGGCTACTTCTGCCTGTGCTTTGTGGCAAACTTAATGCATGTGCTTGAGCGCGGAATATATTAAGGCTCATTATGGTTTAGAGATGTAAATTTAATATAAACCTGCGATTACGTGAATATGACAAATGACCGACTAGTAACTAGAAAATCTTACGTGGGAGGCAGATCTATTAAATACCCTCTAGACATCTCTGTTAAAGTTTTTAAAGCATTTTATACGTGTTTGTATAAATTCTTCTTTCAGAACGGTCTGTAACGGAGAGATGCCTTAACAATGATTTTCCCTCTGAAACACAAAAACGAAATCAATTTAAATAAATTGATATTTTATGTTTTGAAAATGGCCAACACTTCTCTGCAGATATTGTGCTTCTGGTTTGTGCATTTTAAATCACATAAAGTCTACAAAATATAATGTCTCCCAAAACTCTTGTGTTTTTTTGTAACCTAATAAAACATGTTCATAGACGGATACTTTACTGATGTCTGGACTCTTTTGGGGATTTAGAAAAACTTAAAGAGATGGTTTAATATAGGCCTATTGTTTATGAATAGGCTACATTCTGTGAAAATTTATATTTCACACTCTAAAAAATATTGTATGGACGCAACAAAATAAAACGGCTGATGTTCCACTCAGGGCTCGTAGTTCTGATTGGGCTCAACCCTCCCCCGCGCGTTTGAGACGCTGCCGAGCAGAGTATGCGCAGTGTGTGTTATTCTGACTGGAGCAAGGAGAGGATTTTTTAAAAGTCGGAACGTCGTGGTTTTCACTCGCTCCAGCACCGCTCCATCACGAGTACAAGTCATACCAATGGCCCATAATATAACTATATTTAGCAAGAATTCACATGATAAACATATTTAGCTATAACTTGATACACATAATCTCTCCGATCAGAAGACTATAATGACGGCAATAGTCGAGCATTACAGGCTAGTTCTCAAGGAGTTTGTCTGTTCCTTTTACTGATTATTTTCGGGTTAAAGCATGATTTAAACAGATACAGCACATTAACACACAATCGCTGTCGCAATAATGCATTCAAACAAATGTAATCTTACAGTACTTCATCTGTATCTGATTTAGAATGAGCAGAAATCTGTAAGAAATGCATCGATCTGTAGATAAAATAACCGAAAATGTACTGTTATTTTCAATACAAACAAAATTTGCACACAGCAGAAAGCAGCAATTGAAAAAACCTTTAAATGCTGACAATGTTATTAGTTTGGCGTTTGGTAGGAAAAAAGTTTGCACACAATAGCCTTAATCCCCTTTGAAACTGTCCTGTAATTTTATTTATTTATTTATTTATTTATTTATTTATTTATTTATTTATTTTTATTTTATTTTTATAGCCTACATTATGAAAATAACATTTCAACTTTATCCACGGAGCGAGTGCGGAGCATTGTTTGTCTGGTATCCCAGTGAGCGCGGAGCGGATTGATTATTAAATGCTCAAGAGCGGAGGGGAAATTGTATGATTGCATGAGGGGCTAGTATTAAAAGATAAATAAATTAATAAAATAAAGGTCTTTCCAGCATTAAGGTAATAACGTTACTGCTTTTTAGTCAGTCAAAATTTTTTTGACTGGTATTGACTGGTAATGATAAAGAATTATATTAAATCTTGTCTTGAACAAATTTCGTTGTCATTTGAATATTGGTTTTAAGTAGGGAGGCAAAAAAAAAAAAATCGATTTTAAATTGTAAAAACGGATTGTTTTGTGAAAAAAAATCGGGGATTTTTTTTAGGCCATAAGGCCTACCGCCCAGTCCTAATGCAACATTTTGCATCTTTTTATTTTATTTTATTTGTTGATTTTATTATTATTATTTATTTTATTATTTTTTGGAGTTTAAGGCACTTCCTCTGAAATTAAGTTATAATAACTAATAAACTTTATTGCGCTATACAGTAGTCAACATTTGAAGTTGATCAAACCTTTCTTTAAAGTTGCCCTAAAACCTGTTCTGCAAGTTTGATACCCTCATAAGGCACTGTCCATATGAAAGAGCAAGAGATTCACACCTTTATCTCGACCCCCACAAGCTATACAGAACTACCCCCACCCCCTCCAGCTGAACTGAATTCGGTCTGTTTTTGGCTGTGAGGAACGCTGTGTTGTTACTGGGTTGAAACATGCCTGCACTCACAACAGCCCTTCTCTTTTTATTCATTTTTTTCTCGCAGCCCATATATTATTTTCACTAGACCAAAATAATAACAAATTATCAATTGATAATTAATCATTATTTTTGCGAAAATCATGTTATTTGTGAACGTAGGTGTTTGAGGAGGCTTTAAGACCTTCACAGAGAGCGTGAGCTCTAACTGACCCAGCTTCACCGTCCGCGGTTTGATTTTACTAAATCAGTTTGAGGCGAATACAACTCATTGATGAGCCCAACATTTAGCAAGGTGGGAAAACATTCAGTCTACCTGGAGGAAGACATATTTCATTGAGCTAATGCTGTTAAACAGAGATTTAAAAAAAAAAAAAAAAAAAAACCTAGTGTAGGCTATTCTTAAACTTGGATCTCATTACATTGAAGTAAAAATCCAAACACCAGAAGCAACCTAGTACACTCTCAGTGTTCTTTCATTGAAAAGTATGTTAAAAAAATGCTTTATTGGCTAACGTTTTATAGACCTTCAGTTGTTATGCTTTAAAATCCCATGCCATTTGTAATTTCACAGTATTTTCACCTCCTAAATCACTAACCTTTAAAGTCACAATTCTATAATGGTAAAATTTACTCAGGCTGATGGCATTTTTTAATGACATTATTTTTTTATTATTATTATTATTATTATTATTATTATAGAATTATTATTATTATTTAGAATAATTGTACCCTACATAAATAGGTGAAGCAAAACAAATATGACAAATATTTGGATCATCCCTTATTTTTTTCCCTTATTTTCTTAAAGAATAAACACTTATTTTCTACAAGAATAAACATGATAACATATTATTAATTCATCTAAATAATTTAAGCAATTAAAACCTTTTTTTTTTAAACTTGAACTTCAATACTATTAAACTGACTTTAAAATCTCAAGGAGTTTATAAGTTAAAAAGGGTAAAATGTCACAGTCCATGTTAAATAGCCCTAAATGAACTTGTGTTAACAATATAATTAGAACTAACAATATAATTTGATTTTTTTTTTTTTTAATGAACAATTCCTGTATAAAATGGGACAGCAACACTTTATATCAAACATTTTTAAATCGTCCACAGCTGAGCAACGCTGGAGGCGACTGCGCGCCGAGACAAACTGAAAGTGCTGCACAAAGTCATTTCAGATGCAAAAAAAAAACAAAAACTGGATAGCCTAGATTAGGCCCAGCCTCTGTTCCTAAGTATATAATAACTATAATTACTGTTAACCCACAGTAACAACCGATTAATCGCCTATTTTCGTTTGCTGCGTTTTTTTTTTTTTTTAACACGCTAAAAAATAAATTACGTTTGTGAGAGTAAAAAATATATAAGTCATGTATAAGTTTCATTTTATTACTTTCAGAAATAATAATGGCTGGCCTAATAATGTTATAATGTGCCAACAGGATATTTTTAGTTCCCTTCACTTTACAACAAATCCTTTAAATTTAACAAATTAATCAGAGCAGAACAAGAATTAAAAAGATATAAGTCTAATGGATAAATATAATTGCAGCATATAATAATATAGGCTTAGCTATAAACAAACAAAAAAATAAATGAATAATAATTTAAAGAGAAACATAAGGTAAGGTTGGGCTCTCTCATTCGGGACAAATCCAAACGTTTCCATATTCGTGATGTTGCCCATTTGAAGCTTAACTATTATTCATGAGGTAAAATAGGCTTTGTAGTTCATGCGTGTTTCAGTATTGACGGAAAAAAAAATCATAATTAGCAATATGCCAAAGTGGACCGCTGATCACGCCGGATGGCATGGTGAACGACTGTTTCCAATGAACAACTGTTTCAAAAATGCAAAGTGTTAGCAGTTTGAAAATTCAAGAATAATAACAGAGTTAATAATAATTATTGCTAAATGCTGGACCGTTCTCTTTTCGGTCTGCATATGAAACCTGAAGATTTTTTTTTAAACCAAGAATGAACCGAAATGAAAACATTTAGCTTTTTATCCGAGTATATATATATATATATATATATATATATAGATATATATATATATATATATATAGGCCTTATATTTAAAAATGACAGTTTAATAACAATAGCATGCATAAGATCCTTTGTGTTAAGGTCTTTCTTTTAATTTTTGATGAGTAGACTGTAGCCTAAGACTATCCTACATTTTGAAATTAACTCACTGTACATTTTTTAATGGTTTTTAAAGATGTTACAATGTTATATCATAATGTTATTGTTGTTTTACTTACTTCTTTTATCTCATTTTACAATTACATTCATTTCGCAATCCGTCCCTTTGCGCCATCTGGCGGTAGTTTCCCGAATGATTTTAACACGCGACTGACTTGCAGTTAACACCCCGGCGGTATTACCCATTCTGGTTGTCTACCTACTGTATTTGCTTTTGACTTTTTTTATCTAACAGTAAGAGGGAGTGAAAGTCAGTTACCCCTTTTGAAACCCATGTCTTGATATAACCTGTTTCATCAAACCCTAACTATCAGTGATGATTCAAAATAGACCGTAATTGTTGCCCAGCTCAGTTCAGGTCTCTTCCAATTATGTCTGTGCAATCAAGTTGATAGTATTGTCAAAAACCAAGTTTATCCTCCATACAGTCACAATTTAAATACTTGATGTTCTGTAAATTGAACAGATCAAGAATAACACCTCTTATTTAGAAAAAAAAAGAAAAGAAAGGAAAAACAATAATATAATAAATCTCTGGTGGAGCAGGGATTATTTAGAAAGAAAATTTGCACAGCAAAACTCATATGCAAGACTGACATCTAGAGGACATTCCAAGGAAAACCATTGTCAAGTAAAAAATATGGACAAGTTGATATAAATAATATCTAAGCTATTATATTTATATATATATATATATATATATATATATATATATATATATATATAATATATATAATATTCAGCATCTCAAAAAACACCCCTGCCCCTCCCCCTAAAAAAGCTAAGGAAATCCCAAAGTTGTCATTACTTAACAGATTAGAATATAGTGATGGGCTGGTGACATTGATTTCTAGGGATGCTCACTTAGCACCACCTGCTCTTTTAAAGCAACACCCCACACAAACTTCATCATAAATTAAGTACACTAAGAAATAGAGAAACAGAGATGGGGATCACTCTGAACATATGCCTTTATTTGTCTTTTAACTTTATATCAGCAGCTTATTTCAGCAAACTCAAAACAGGAACCTGTCAGCTACAGGGACACTTCAGGTTGAATAGAATGTACCAGGATGGTGATGTTATATTTGGAGGACTGTTTGAGGTTGACTTCCTCACAGTGTTCCCAGAGCTCAGCTTCAGAACAGAACCGGAGCCACCATACTGTGAGCAGTGAGTTTTGAGTGAAAATAACAGTTATACAAGAAAAAGGGAACGGTTGGAGGAAAGAAACTTTTTTTTTTTTTAAACTATGGAAATATACCTAAAAAATCTATTCTTTACTAAATATTGCATGTTCTTGAATTTAGTGTTATTTGCAATTGTGAAATTGCTCAAATGATGTTTTACTCCTTCATTGATTGACTTTATCTTATTTTTACTGCTAATATTGTTCCAGAACAGTTAAATCCACATTTGTTTCACTTTTTTTTTCAGATTTGATATGGAAAGCTTCCAGCAGGCACAGACCATGGCTTTCGCAATAGATGAGATCAATAGGAATCCAAACTTACTGCCTAACATCACTCTTGGTTACCATCTTTATGACAACTGTGTGATGCTAGGAATGGCGTTCCGGGCTGCCTTATCCTTGACTAGTGGGACAGAGGAGACCTTTTCTAACCTCAACTGCACTGGCCCACCACCAGTGATTGGAATTGTGGGGGACTCAAGTTCAACTGTTTCTATTGCGATTTCAAGTATTCTGGGGCTGTTTCGAGTACCTATAGTAAGAAAAAAAGTTATATTTTTTATTTTTTTTGTTAATTATTACTCTGATTCTGTGTCTCATGCCTTCCCCTCTCTCTCCATCTCCCTAATTAGGTTAGTCACTACGCCACCTGCTCCTGTTTGAGTGACAGGAAAAAGTACCCCTCTTTTTTCAGAACAATCCCCAGTGATGCCTTCCAGGTGCGTGCTATGGTTCAAATCTTAAAATATTTTGGATGGACCTGGGTTGGTGTCATCTACAGTGATGATGACTATGGCCTCTACGCTGCGTCCGAGATCCTTCCAGCAGGAAATGCAGCTGTTTGGACATTGTGTTGCTTTTTCCTGAAATCCTGCCCCATGATAACAACCCAAGAGATATTCAGCATATAACAGGAGTGATTTCAGGCTTCTACAGCTAGAGTGGGTGGTTGTTTTTTCTACTCCATCGTTTTTTGATACCTTTGATAGATGAGGTGGTATTGCAGAACATGACAGGCAGGCAGTTGGATTGCGAGTGAAGGCTTGGGCCACATCTTTTGTACACCACACTCCACGTTTACTGCCTTTCCTGAGGGGTTACACTAGGCATCGCTATCAGGCGTGGAGAGATCCAGGGGCTTCATGATTTTCTACTACGTCTGCGTCCCAGCAATGATCCAAAAAATAATATGTTGAGGATCTTCTGGAAGAACATGTTCGGGTGCACTTTTGAAACTGGGGGTAGAGAAACAGATGGAGAGCAAGTGAAAGAGATGTGTACGGGACAGGAGGATCTGAGCATCACAGACACACCATACACTGATGTTTCAGAGCTGAGGGCCTCTTATAATGTCTATAAGGCAGTTTATGCCCTGGCACATGCACTTCATGACCTGATGCAGTGTGAGGAGGGGAGAGGACCATTCAGTGGGAACAGCTGTGCTGATAAAACCAACCTGAAACCTTGGCAGGTAAGAACTACAGGTACAATGCAGATTGTCTCCAGGCTTATAGAAGAGCTGATGTGAATAAGCAAAACATTTGCATTATATTAATCCAAATTTCATATAACACCTGTCCTGTCTACAAACTGTACAGCTGGTTCACTACCTACAGAAAGTAAACTTCACCACAGCTTTGGGGATCATGTGTCATTTGATAATAATGGAGATGCTCTGGCCATCTATTATGTGCTGAACTGGCAGCCAGCTCTGATGGATCGGATAAGGGGTCCAAACAGTTGGTGTAGTAAATGAAGAGGCAGCAACAGGGATGGTGCTCACACTGGATGACTGATGCATTATATTGGAACTTTGAGCCAAAAAAAAGTACTAGCATTGCTTGTTGTCCATCTTTTTTGCAGACATAGTCTAAAAATCGTCAATAGCTATGAAAAGACAAATGTGAAAACAGTACTGGAAAAGGCCCAAGCTTGTCATTATGTAAAAGAGATGATAGACAAACACATGACTGATAACAGATGATGTCTCTTTCAGCCCCCAAGGTCTGTGTGCAGTGAGAGCTGCCCCCCAGGCACTAGACAATCCACAAGGAAAGGCTTTCCGTGTCTGCTGTTTTGATTGCCTTGCCATGTGGAGATGGAGAGATTTTTAATACAACAGGTGAGGTGTTTATTTTTTGGCAATATAATTTCAACAATGTGTTTCCTCTCCTTAAAAATTCCTTTTAAAACTCACTTTTTTGCATTTTCTTTCATCTCATAGATGCTATAAGTGTCACAGTGTGTCCAGCATGATTTCTGGTCCAATTCAGATAAGGATCAGTGTGTCCTCAAAAGAAGTAGAGTTTTACTGTCCTATGATGAATCCTCTGGGCATCTCTCTGACAACTGCTTCCCTGCTTGTGCCTGCTTCTGTTGTCTTGTGATGGGCATCTTTGCTCTTCACCGTAAACACTCCCATAGTACGTGCCCAACAACTCAGAGCTCAGCTTCCTACTTCTGTTGTCACTGCAAACTGTGTTTCCTGTGTGTGTTGCTATTCCATTGGCAGGCCGCAATTGTGGACATGTCAGTTAAGACATGCTGTGTTTGGCAATAAGCTTTTGTCCTGTGTATCTCTAGCATCCTGGTAAAGACTATGGTGGTAATAGCTGTGTTTAAGTCATCTCGACCAGAGGGCAAAAGGCGCTATGAAATGGTTTGGAGCAGCTCAACAAAGATGCACAGTTTCTCTGGTCCTAACAGCCATCAGGTTGTTTATATGTGTCAGGTCTGGCTATCAATGCCTCTCCAACACCACATAAAAACAGCCAGTATATCCGCTCTAAAATAGTAAGATGAACTGTGCTATAGGCTCATTGGCTGGTTTTTCTATGCTGCTGGCATACATTGGACTGTTGGCAGCAGTAAGCTTCCTGTTAGCCTTCCTGGCGAGAAATCTTCCAGATAATTTTAATGAAGCAAAGTTCATCACTTTTAGCATGTTAATTTTCTGTGCTGTTTGGATTGCATTTGTTCCAGCATATGTGAGCTCTCCAGGGAAATATGCAGTGGCTGTAGAGATATTTTGCCATTTTAGCTTCTAGTTTTTGGGATTACTGGTGGCCATATTTGCCCCAAAGTGCTACATCCATCCTTTTACATCCAAGAGAAACACTAACAAAGCAATCATGGGAAGAGAAACACAAAAGACATAGTTTTTTGGTGTAAACTGTAAGCTCTGATTTTGCTAAATCTTTGCAACTACCTATATTTTTAAAATTATTAACATTAGGAGCATATTAGGGGTTCTTTGTACTTTTTTATTTTTTTATTTTTTTTAAAATGACTGGCACCTACCGCATACCACGAGCTCTGATTTTATTTTTTACATTTTTTTTTTTTTTTTTTAACATACCATACTAATTTTCAATTTCAATCATTTATAGCCTAAATCATTTATTATACTGTTAAAATCCATTTACAATTAACAACTGACTGGGTAGGCTATACAAAGAGTGGAATAAAAACTTATATCTTACCCTGTAAAAAGCCTCTGCCTCTTTTGCTGTGTTAAGCATTAGTGGCAGTAGAATAATATTTGAAGTGTTCAAGTTAGAGACCTCCACTCTTTTTAGTTGTGGGTTTTATAAAACAAAATGATGGATATCCATTTTGTTTATTTAGCATATCTCTGCAAACTAAAGCGGGAACAGAACAAGAAGAGAGTCCACTCAAGTGATACTTTGAGTGTTGTGAGAGTACAGAGCCTGTTTTTAAAAATATTAAATCTATATTTAGAGTTAACTTATTAAAATAATAATATAATACAAATAAATAAGAAAACGTGAAATATTGGTTTTATTAATACATCTGGCAAAAGCGATGGCTCTCTTCTGGTGGGCCCCCCAACACTCTGCCTATGCAGGCAACCATAAGCATGTAATGAACAATGCTCACTTAAATGAACATGATAAAGATCACAGAAAATGTTGTAAGATACAGTACATTTACTGAAATATATCATGTTTCCGGTAATTAGTGTTTTAACGCTGACAAATGTCAATAAAACACATTGTTTAACAATGTCACATAACTCTATACATTTATCTCCAGAAAGCCATGTCCATAGATCCATTAGTTAACTTAAAAAAAAAAAAAAAAAAAAAAAAAAAAAAAAAACTCACAAAGGAGCATCTTGCTAAATATCTGTCCAATATTATTCATTACCTTGTACTTACTTAATGTTAGCTTAATGGTTTATGTTTGTCTGTCAAGAAAACAATTAAGACAGCAATTATAATTTACAATTCTATATGTTTTTCAATTTACTTTAGCACCAGTAGATAGCAGTTGCAGCACTGGTTAATCCCGCGCCATAAACTAATAAACAGGATTAATATGTGATGCCTTAAAAATGCATTTTGTCTACACATTTTAAAGAAACATGTTAAAAACTGCCACCTTAACATGGTCAAACTGTGTTTGTTGACATGGTCAAATTTCACACATTCTTTTTAAAGATAGATATTTTGGCCCCCCCACAGTCCATATAGGTGTCAGACAGGTATCAGTAACCCAGATAACACACGTAAAACGTCTGCAAAGATGTGATGTTAAAGATTAGCTTCTAATCTGGAAAGCAGGTTTCTGTGTACAAACAGCTGATAAACATACTTTAGATGTCAGTTTTACATACATCCATAGGACATTAATTATCAGATGTCTTTAAGATCTTTATGATTTAGAAAGTATTGCAGATGAAAACAAACACTCTAAACACATACATCTTGCAGATGTAAATGCAGATGTCAAATAAGTGCTATCAGAGTTTTAAGTGGACTGAATGGGCAATGACCTATGGTTTGATGATGTAAAACTATTTAGTCGTTTTTCTTACGCTGGAGACAGTCATAGGGAATAATTTTTGCCCGTGTTGGGGTCCAGTTCAAGTCAAGTACAAGCTCACTTTAATATTTATATAGTGCTTTTAACAATACAGATTGTGTCAAAGCACTTTACAGTATCAAATAGGAAAACAGTGTGTCATAATGCAAAATGACCATTGTAAACACTCAATTTTCATTTAATAAAGGCAGTTCCTCCTGCCAGACGAACCAGCAGATCAATTCCAGGCTGCAGTCAAAGTCACAGTCACCTTGTGCAGAAGGACTCATCTGGTTCATGTGGTCTTGTCCCGGTGGCCGTCTGGAGGACAAGGTCTTCACCGGGGAAGCTTCTCTTGGGCTCATCTAGTTGTCCTGGGTCGCCGCTGACATTCCTGGCTGTCAAGGTCTCTATAGTGCTGACCACTATCTGGGCTGGATACGTACTGTGTATCCAGGTGACTTGCAGTGACCACCTGATCTGGATACAAACTGGGATCTGTTGGCTACATTGACCTTGGAATAAAAAGAAACAGAATAATATTAGCATAGATGCCCATTCTTTTAAAAATGTAGTAGCAAGTACATTGTGTGTTATTGGAAGTGTTCCCCAGTTCCGGTTGTCCTAATTAATGCAACCTAAAATTTATTTGACGGATTTGAATATAAGAAATGTGTTAGTGTGTTAGTGTAAAGCCAGGTGTTTAAGAGATGGGTCTTTACGCTAGATTTAAAACTGACTGAGTGTGTCCTGCCTCCCGAACAATGTTAGGTAGGTTATCCAGAGTTTTCTGGCGGGCTATAATAGGAAAGGATCTTCCCCAGCCCGCAGTTGATTTTGAAATTCTAGGTATTATCAAATTGCCAGAGTTTTTAACAATGCAGCGAACGTGGAGTACTATAATGCATTACGAAGCTTGTTCAAATACTGCTGTGCTAAACCACTCAGGGCTTTATAAGTAAAAGCAAGATTTTAAAATCTATACTAATGTTTAATAGGTATCCAGTGCAGTGTTTGACAGAAACCGGCTAATATGGTCATACTTCCTGGTAGAGATGGACCGATACCACTTTTTTCCCCCGTACTCACACCCGATACTGAATACTTTTAAAATATCGGTACTAACTTGCCGATACCGATCTTTTTAGTGCATTTGTAGTTTTTTTTTAAATATTGGGTACAGAAATCACAACAAGAGTATGTATATGTTAGCTGGTTGATTTAATGTATTAAATACTATACAGTCAAACCAAAAGTTATCAGACACCTTCAAACATTTCACATTCTATACCAGTTTATTCTCTATAGTTTAGAATATGGTAATAAAATGTGACAAGAACTCATAGTTAAACTGTGTCCAGAACCAAATTCATCATGATAATGTTAGATAACTTGATAGAAAGGGTATGTAATGGATTCAATCAACCACAAATTATTTCAGACAGCTTAGTATGACAGTATTTCCAACAACTATCAATACTTAGTTGTGCCACCCTTAGCCTTAAAGGGATAGTTCACATACCAAAAATGAAAATTAATGTCATTAATGACTCACCCTCGGTCGTTCCAAACCGAAGACCCTCCGGTCAATTTTCGGAACACAGTTTAAGATATTTTAGATTTGCTCCGAGAGCTTTCTGTCCCTCATCCATTGAAAATGTATGTACGGTATACTGTCCACGTCTTCCGAAAGTTAATAAAAACATCATCAAAGTAGTCCATGTGACATCAGAGGGTCCGTTAGAATTTTATTGAAAGCATCGAAAATACATTTTAAAGCTCCAAAAGATAACAAAAATTACGACTTTATGATTTCATCATTTTCAGTTCTCTTCCGGGTCTGTTAGCGACGCGTTCACAGCACTGCAGTTTGGTGATAATCCGGTTTCGCGAACGAATCACTCGATGTAACCGCCCCCTGATCTTCTTGTGAACCATTTCACCAAAACGAACTGAATCGTTTGAAACGGTTCGCGTCTACAATAAGCATTAATCCACAAAGAATTAAGCTGTTAACTTTTTTAAACATGGTTGACACTTCCCTCTGAGTCAAAATAAACCATATCCCTGAGTAATTCAATTTACTCACACAGTACACTGACTGAACTGCTGTGACGAGGAGAGACTGAAGAGGACACCGACCGAGCCAGGATAACGAACAAAAGCTTGACTCGTTCTCGAGTCAAGAACCGATTGTGCATCGGTTGTTGGACTCACCAGTAGTGATGGTGAACGTTTTGGTTTCTTTTTCCGCGAACCGGTTCTTTCCAGACAGTTTGAATTCAATAAACCCGTTGAAGAAAAACGGTTCACCACCATTTCGACGTAATGACTTCATTGGCGATGATTGCACTTGATTCAAGCCCTCGGTTTACCCCACGCTCAATAACGTTAGCACAGAATCAGTTCAGAATCATCATCAAAGAACCAGCTTCATTCAGACGCGCCTGTCGGTGTCATTCTGCTTCACGCTGAAATCACGCATGCGCCAGTATCATCAGCTCCCCGGTTCTCGAACCGGACGCGTCCGACAGAAACGGTTCTTGACTCCAGATCCAGAGAACGAGTCAATGTTTCGTTTCGTTATCTGCTCGGCCTCGTGTTCATCTTCACTTCCTTTCACAAGACAGGTCAGTCAGTGTACTGTTTGAGTAAATGAATTTGTGTGTAAAAGTATTTTGTGAATTAATGCTTATTGGAGACTCGAACCCGTTTCAATGATCAGTTCGATTGGGTGAACTGGTTCAAGAAGATCCGGTTTACATCGAGTGATTCGTTCGCAAACGGATATCACTAAACTAGCAGTGTTGTGAACGCGCTCTAACAGACACGGAAGAGAGTTCCGTATGCTGGAATAAGGTCCGTAGTTTTTGCTATTTTTGACCAAAATGTAGTTTCGATGCTTCAAAAAATTCTAACGGACTCCTCTGATGTCACATGGACTACTTTGAAGATGTTCTTTAATACCTTTCTGGACGGTGGACAGTATACCGTACATACATTCTCAATGGAGGGACTGAAAGCTCTCGGACTAAATCTAAAATATCTATCTTAAACTGTGTTCCGAAGATGGAACGTAGGTCGTGACGGGTTTTGGAAACGACATGAGGTGAGTCATTAATTACAGCATAATTTTAATATTGGGGTGAACTACCCTTAAAATGACTGCCTGTAGTTTCCTGGGTATGCTGTCCCATCCCGTTCATCTTGCAAACCTGAACCTTCCTTGTTTTTTTTTACCAGACTTTTGTTTGAATACTTTTTGGGTATAATTTTTCACAGTTTAGACTTTATTTTGCTATCCTCATTTAAATAAATGAACTATAGTGTCCTGCACCCACAAGTAAAAAAATAAATAAACAATGTTATGTTATGAGTTTCAAACGAGTGTAACTGGAGTACCAAATAATTTTGCCTGGGGTTCACTACTCTCAACTCTCCTACTCTGTCAGACCTGGAAAACAGAATCATGGAATCAGTGAGTGGAAAGAGCGAACCCACCATCCTCATCTACAAATCTCTGTAAGCTTTATTACAAAGTTTCTCAAATCATTGTACAAAACATAACATGCCTTAGTGTAGAACTGTGTTCAGATTTCAAGAGTCCATTTGTTAGTTCAATTTTAAAACACCTGCAATACAGTTTATTTCCCACTTTCCTCGGCCAAAGAGCCAGTGGAGTGGACATCTTTCACACTCACATTCACAAAATAATTGCCATGTCTTTGCAAAGCTCCATCATCAATCTTTCTTTAAAGGTGCCATGTGTCATGTCTGGCAAAAAAATCAAGTCATACGCCACATTCCATCACCAGATGGGGGCAGTATGCCTCCATAACCGTGAATGGTTTCTACTCTAGAGTAACAAACGAGAAACGTCACAGTCTCGAATGCCTTCCGTCCCCTACCATTCACAACAACCCTAGAGCCATAGCCTAAGCCTAAGAGGAGGTTTGGCCTCCATAGGAACGGTTTGGGTTGATGTCACAGTGATTTTTGAAAACATGACATCTTCACAGCTACTCCCTTCAACCTTTACCAGTGAATAGGTTCCATATTCATGTTGTTCATATTATATTTGTAAGTTGTTATATACACATTATTTGAATTTAAATTTATTTGACAGACAGCATTCTGTCAACCATCATTGGTCAACATCAGGACAGCTGATGTTGACCAAGCTAGCGCCAACCAACCGAACCAAGCTGCCAACTCATCTCAAGCATTCAACCGTGAGACACACACGCAATGACTCTTTTCACAAACCTTTCACGCCCCACAATCATTTTCCTCATGCAAAAAAATTACACACAGTTCAACACTACAGTATCAAATGTTTGCCTTAATGCCGGAACTAGTACTCAGACCCAAAATCAGCTAGCCAGTCGATATCGCCAATGCATAACCTTACTTTTCCCATCACTTTACATAACATCGTCAAAACTGTTGTCGTTTTTAGTTAAAATTATAAAGTATTCTTAGCCTGCACGCTATACAATGAAAATAGGGCACATCTATTTAAGTGTTACGTAGGCTGCCCGCCCTGATGCTAATTTAAGGCAGCAACTTATATCAAGTTTTGATTTTCAATTAGCAACAACTTGAACCGCGTTGAATATAGTGAGGTGAGTGCGTAGCGCGGGCCGGGGCGTCTCTCTATATCTTCTCTCTCTCTCGTGTTCATTATCATCGAGACGTTTCACATCTTCTAGGTAATGTTACATTTTTAGCCTCATCTGGTAGAGACGGGCTTTGGAAGAATCACAGGTGAAAACCGATCGGTCTGTGGGTAGTTCTAGCTACTAATTATCACAACTCAGCCTACAGTTAGCCATCTCTAACTTACACGTTTTATATCGAACAGCCCTTCGATACAATCTTCGATATTTATAACTTCCCGAAAAAAGTACGCAAACATATAAAACAAACTTCTATCGAAATACTAACAGCATTCCATTACTTACACCAATCCAAAAGAAATGTGCAAGGTCGGAGTCGAAGCTTCATTTCTGTCAAGTCACTCAGTTGTCCCTCCTCCAGCGATGGACAGAGCAGTGCCGATGTTTACTCTGGTTTTCGGCTCCTTTTCTTATTCGGAGTTTATTTGTGATTCCGAGCGCGGTTTTTTTTCCCCTGTAGCGGGGTGGTGGTGGTGGTAGGTGTCATCTTGCAAGGGCTTCATGCCATCCTTCCGCTCTCTTCCCTGAACTGAAATGAAGTATGGGCCTGTAACTTCCACACGATTGACATCATGTTCAATTACCCACCAGCCGGGCGAGGTTATTCGTTGTATTGTCAGTTTGGCTGGTGGGTTATGGTTGCCCCGCATAACGCCTCCCATGGCCGAAACTGGTATTACGACACCCTGCGGGCCTTGGCTATCTAAATGCAGTGCTAATTAAGGTTTGATATCTCTGCACACTATAACTTGACATTTTTTTAAATTAACATCATCGGCCCCTTTATTTTCTCTCATTCTGTTTGATGGCCGTTGTAGGTCCATTTTTTGAGATATTTTTAGCCTCAATTTTTACACATGGCACCTTAAAGTGCAAGTAATATCCCAAGCATAAATCCCTGTTTTAAGCTACACAGTTATATCATATAATTATTGTTTTGTTTTATTTTTTAACCCCAGAAATTCACAAAACTAATAGTATTTAATGCTGAATCAAAAACTCCTTGGCTGTAAATGATATTTTAAATGACTTTTAGAGTCACAACATGAATCATACAAATAGGGAAAACTGTTTTAACTTTAACACATCGTTTTAAACACAGACCAGACACACCTAACTGCTTCTGTATACCTGTAGTAAAACTGTCCCCCCTTTAAGTTGTTAACCAACATACTTCTCTTCTTCTTAACATTACAATAATTTAATAGACCTGTCAGATACCACTAACAACACGAAATAAACGCATTAACCAGGGGTGGAGGACCCAAATACACCTATTCACACATTGAACCACAATACACACCTGTTATACAGCCGCTAACCGCCATTTTTACACCACCCAAAACCTTTTTCCCCCGCGTTATAAACGTGGCTCGTTAACTCACTCGCTTCCCTACATCAAAAATTCCATAACCAACCTCATCACAGTTTCATACCCACATATACACTTCAGGAGAAACAGTTCTTATCATTATTTTACGGAGGAAACGAACCTGGAAAACAGAATCATATGAATCATTGAGTGAAAGAGCGAACCACCACCGTCACCTATGCACTGCAGTGCAGACGAGAGGGGGTGCGCGCACGTGTGGATCTTTGGTTCCGGTCTTTGGTTTGGTTCCCCCCTACATTAATAATTGTCCTACACAATAAACGTTGCAATTCAATCTAATAACACTCTGTGTGTTACATAAACGCACATCACATAAACACTAAATTGTGTTTTCGACATAAAGGTGTATCACACACTCCCCATAATAAAAGTGGCTTCCTGACACAAGATATTCTGAACAAATTTCACCTCTGAACATTCACCATTTTTTTTTTTTTTTTTTTATTTACAAAACACATTTCAACTCTTCATTAGTGTATCCTATATGTCGATAAAATGGTGTGTGTCACATCTCATCTGGGGAAGTATAGCATGTATGTCATTTGTCTTTCATGGCATCCTCATCCACGGTGACAGCTGGGTATACAACATGTAGGTAAGTGCCATGGGCGCGATGGACGGGGGTTGGAAGTGTGTGGAGGTATGTGGGACCTGGGACAGCGGTAAGTAATACTGTAATTGGCTGGATCCCCAACTGCACTCACAGTGGGTCGTTGGTGATAAGCGGTTTGACCCAGGGATGGGTAAGTAAACACATAACTTGTCGTCTTTCTTCCTCGTGGCACTGTCTCAGTGGGGACCTGATGTTTCAGGGTTGTAGTGTGGGAAGCTGTTCTTCTGATGGGCAGCATGCAGTTTCCTCTTGAACGTTTGCAGGTTGCAGGCTGCTCCATTCCATAGCGCGTCCTCACATAAGTCCCCTGTTTCCCAGCGTCTCTAACCCTCTCCCTAGTCCTTTTCAGGTTCTGGCATGAATTGGTTTTCTCCCAGGTGGGTCTCATTCTGTTTAGATCTGTTTTGGAAGGCAGGAGTAACATGCGGCACAGGTGAGTAACTTCCAGCTCTTGGATTCTCCCTCGGTATTTGCAACCAGTAACGAGACACGCCTTCCTCTTCCTCAGAGTCACTAATATCTGGGTCCTGTGTCTCATGCGTGGATTTTGGGATGTCTGAAGCTCTCTTCTTTCTCTTTTGTGACTCAGCTGTGTTGGTAGTCAGGTTCTGAAGAGGTCTCGGTAGGATGGTATGTCGTTTGACGTTGCAACCGGAGGTTCCTGTGTAGAGTGTGAAAAAACTGTTCGGCCTGCTCCGCCTCCGGGCTTACTTTGTAGACATGATTATCTCGCAACCTGTTTCTCCCTCACAAGGTTAGATAAGCTGCTCCACCAGTACGGTCTAAGTCTTTCCAGGGCCCCCTCGTTCAGTGAATTGCGCGTACAGACCTCTTTCCCAAGGCTGAGAACGCACACCTCTACTTTACTTCCGTTTTAATCGTATCATGTTTCAAGTTTATTTCAATCCCAAGTTTGTTGTTTATAGTGCTTTGTTACGTATAACATCCTTGCATGAGCACTTTACCAGAACATTACGTTTTCTAACAATATTCTTAGTAGCTTATCAGTGGTGACTGTCAGTGAGAGTGCATACTGGCAGAAATTTTCGAAACAATCTAAAAGACGTAAACAGACATTACCACTATTTAACAGCAATTTATGCAATCATACTTTCAGCAAAATGTGGTAGTTTTCGTTATGGTGTCTCTGGGTTAGCATCATCTGAGGTCCTCTAAGGGGTTGGCATCATCTCTTCTCAGGTGTTCTGGATCCAGACTGGAGCTTGTGTAAATCCTAGTTACCACAAGATGTAAGTCCCGTGGCAAACATGAAACAAATAGAGAATAATTAGCGTAGCTGCTATTCCAGCCAAGTAAAATTAATTATTTTAACCCAAGCTAAAGAATAATAATGCACATTTGATCAGATATGACTGCGTCCAAAATATGATATGTATTATTTGAATGCTTTGGCCAAAGAGGTGTGTTTTTAATCTAGATTTAAACAGAGAAAGCGTGTCTGAACCCCGATCATTATCAGGAAAGGCTATTCCAAGTTTGGGAGCCAAATGCGAAAAAAGCTCTACCCTCCTTTAGTGGACTTCTGCTATCCTAGGTACTATCTAAAGTCCAGCGTTTTGTGACCCTTACAGTAGTTGGATGGGTTGTAGCGTGGGTAGCAGACTAGTTAGGTACGCAAGAGCTAAACCTTTAAGGGCCTTATAAGTAAGTAATAATATGTTGTAACTGATACCAGAACTTAATAGGTAGCCATGCAGAGACTGTAAATTGGGGTAATATGATCATATTTTTCTTGACCTGGTAAGGACTCTGAGCTGCTGCATTTTGGACTACCTGTACTTGTTTATGAGGATGCAGGACAAAGCACCTAGCACAGCGCATTAAACATAGTCCCAGTCTAGAGGTCATGAATGCATGAACTACTTTTCCCTGCATAGAAACGGTAAGCAATTTTCGTAGCTTGGCAATGTTTTCTAAGATGGAGAATGCTGTTTTTTTGTAACATGGAAATGTGATTTTCAAAAGGACAAGTTACTGTCTAACTATAACACCCAGATTTTTTTTACAGTAGAGGAAGTAACAGTACCTCCGTCTAATTGCAAATTGTAATCTACAAGAATTCTGTGTAAATGTTTTTTTTCTGGTCCAATAAGTAATATCTCTGTCTTATCTGAATTTATAGGAGAACATTATTGGACATCCAATCTTTTACATTTTTAACACACTCTGTTAGCTTAGATAATTTAGAATTTTCATCTGGTCTGGTCTCATCGAGATATATATTATCATCAGCAGAACAGTCGAAACTAATCCCGAGATTTTCTAATGATATTACCAAGGGGCAACTGTATATTGAAAATAGCAGAGGACCTAGGGGCAGAATCCTTGTGGCACTCCATATTTTACTGGTGAATAGATAAGATGACTCCCCATTTAAATAAACATGTGGTAACGATGCGGACAGGTATGGATCTAACGCATCTTAAAGCCTGCCCTGGGGATACCTGTATAGTTTTTCCGTAATCTATCTATGAGAGCTATTGTCGTGATCTATGGTGTCGAATGCAGCACTAAGATCAAGTAAAACTAGCAATGAGGTATGCAGCCTTGATCTGGACGCAAGAAGCACAGTCATTTGTAATTTTTAACCAAGGTGCCGCGTTTCTGTACTATGATGGGGCCCTGAAACCTGACTGAATTCTTTCCATAGTAGATAATGTTTTTGCAGGAAGGGACACAATTGAGCAGAACAACTTTTTCAAAAATTTTAGACACTAAATGGAAGATTGAAATGGGTCTATAATTTTTGCCAGGTTCACATAGATCCTAGTTGTGTGTTTTTTAATTAAGAGGGCTTAATAGCCGCCATACTTGAATGGTTTTGGGACGTGACCTAAAAGATAACGACGTAGTTAATAATATTGAGAAGGCTGGATTTCTTCTGGCTACAGGTAACAACTCTTTCGTAATTTAGTGGTTACAGGATCTAAGTAAACATGTTGGGTTTAGATGCAGTGACATAAGTTTTATTTTAGCTCTTCCCCTGTCCTATAGTTGTAAAGCACTGCAGTTTATCTTTGGGTGCTATGGATAAAACTAAAGTATTAGACGCTGTAGAATCCACATTTGTTATCTGTATTTCTGATGTATCTATTAATACTAAAAAAATCAATTTCAGTGAATAAATTCATAAAGTCATTACTATTTAACTTGTGAGGAATATTTAGATCGGGTGCATGTTCGTTACTTGTTAATTCTAGCCACTGTGCTAATAAAAACCGTGGATCTGTTTTGGTTGTTGTCTATGAGTTTTGTGATATGCCTGGCCCTGGCAGTTTTTAGAGCCTGTCTATATCTGTACATATCTGTTTTTTGCCACACAATTCTAAAACTTCCAAGTTAGTTTTCTCCATGTTCGGTGCTCAGATTACGAGTTTTCTTTCTATAAGATGTGGGTATTACTGTTGTAACCATGGCACAGTAACGTTTTTCTCTAGACCTTTTTCATTTGATGTGGGCAACAGCTTCTAATGTATTATAGAAGATAGTACCAATGTTGCTAGGCATTTGTTCTAAGTTCGATGTTTATTTATGGGTACGACAGAGCAGTTGATATAAATCAGGTCAGGTTATTTGCAATCTGTCTTGGTGGCTGGAACAATAGTTCTGCCCCGGGACGATAACACGCAGCCATATATTAATTTGCATGTCATACTCAGAATGCAACGATACAAGGAAATGGTCAGTAACATCATCACTTTGAGTACGAATCTATATCATAGATCGATTCCTGACGAATATAATTTAAATCTAAGCGTATGATTAAAATGATTAGTGGGCCCCGGTGATATGTTGCTTTACTCCAACCACGTTTAATAGTCAGTAAACGCAAGTCCTAATGGCATCATTTTTATTATCCACGTGAATGGTTAAAATCTCCGACAATTTATCCGCTTTAGCAGCGGTAACCAACCTGTTTGAGAGGAAATCTCCAAATTCTTTTAAGGAATTCCCCCCTTCGATAACGTCCTGGTGGTCTATACACAGTTAGCCCGAGCAAGAGATACGATAGAGTTCTTTTGCATATCTGACAGTGTAACATTAAGCAGAAGTATTTATCGCATGATTTAAACCTGTTTATCCTGTTTTCTGGGTAACATTGAGAATATATCAGCTATATAGTTGTTTGCAACACCTCCCCCCACGCCAGTCCTGACGGGGCTCATTTTTCTTAACAGTAGTTTGGGTGGTGTAGACTCCATTTAGGACCCAAATTGATAATCATTGTGGTTTTAGCCAGGTTTCAGTCAAGCAGAGTACAAATCAAAACTATTATCTGTGATCATCTAATGTTTATGAGCCCAAACTTTAGGAAATTGTTTTTTGTTCATTTAGTTTACTTTTTTCTGGTTTAAATCACGATAAGATTTTGTTCTAGATCCTACATTAAATTTATATTTTGACCTCAAGCTCACTAATTCGGGGAACAGACACAGTCCTTAATAGATTTTGGACAACACAAGTACTTCTAATAGTTAAGCGTTAGAACAAAAGCCATCATCGCAGTTTATTTGAGCATTGTGCTTACTAGTCAAATGGAGTGTCAGATTCCTGTAGATGTTGTTCCGATAGTAGATCCGCTCCTGACTCTGCTGGGGTGCGGGCCCATCATGCGCGCAAAGCCTGAGGATGCTCCCAGAAACAGATTCCAATTATTAACAAAGACAGTTTCTGTCTTTACACCATGACAAATACCATTTCATTAGAAGCAAAAATTTCTAAACTGAACCTTTTGTGTCCCTCGTCGATATGTGGGCAGTGGTTCCGATACATGATCTTCGCTGGGTGCTGGCGTTTGTGCTGTGGAACCGTCTCGATTCAGGCTCCTGAAGTCCCTCTTCAGCGTCCTCCGTCTGCCGCTGCATTGTGTCGTTAACCCCGCCGTGAAGCACGACTCGCTCTGGGGCTGCTCGTCGGCCTTGAGGATGTGGTATCTACGCAAAACATCAAGAACACGAGCACCAGGGAAACAGTGATTGTGCACTTTTACCTTCGCTAATTAAGGCATGATGTGTCGGACTGATGAGTCTCCGACGATCACAGTGTCGCGTTCCGTCTTCGGAGGGAGCGACGCGGTTCAATGAGGAGATCTCGAAGACCTGAGGGGGAGAAGTCGTCGCCCGGGGCCCGGCCTCGCCTCCTCTGCTTACGGATGCCACCCAGGGTCCCTTGTGTGCCCCCAGCGCCAGAGTGATGACACTGGGCAGATCACGGTCCTGGGTGCACCGGGCCTTTGCAGGATGAAACACATGGGTAGAGGTGGTGGGACTGTAGAGCGCACCGCATACTTACCCTGGACTTGGTTAGCGTACAGCCCGAGGTTTCCAGCACTGCTCTCCCACTCTCTCACTGGGTCCTGCCTCTGCTCCAGGACCCGAATTTGCTTCTCCATGGCCTCCAGCTCGAGCTCACTGAATGCACGCGAACGTGTCGGCACCTGCCTCAAATGGTAGACATACATCCGCCTTAAAGCAAGTCAGTGAGTAAACAATGTAATCTGTGTAATAGAGTATTACAATGCACGCGGGGTTTAGTGGCAACCACGCTGGCAATGCTAATGGGCTATGCTACTCGGACTCGGGAATCAAAATAACTAGTGAAACAAGGTGCTCTGTTGTTTTGGCTGAGATACGATAGAGGATATATTCACACTTTAGAAACGCCCAATGATGTTGTAATAAGAATAATGTCATAAAAAAAATATAGATAAAGAAATAACGTGACGGAGCTCAAACTAGAGGCATACGACAGCCACTTTTAGTCACTTCCCATGTTGTTTCACAGAGATACCGTATGTCTTTCCCTTTGGAGCTGGACTGTCGCTGTTTTGCGTTTGCTTTCCTGTAGGCCTCCACCTTTTTTCCTGGCCCATTTCTCAGCATATACTCCGTTTGGTTCATTAGTTTCAGCTCCCTCCTCCCTTAGCGGAGACCGAACAGAATGTCGTACTGGTAGCGAGGATGTGGGCCATACAACAAATATTATGGGGAAAACCTGTGCCTAATTGCCTTGTCCAATTATATGCCGGAGTAGCTGGCAGGTGGTCTTTCCAACTCTTCTTGCGCTTCTCCTCCCTCAAGGTGCAGAGCATCCTACAATAGCGTGCGGTTGAGTCTTTCTGCAGGATTGCCCTGGGGGTGGATACGGAAGGTTCTCGAGTGGGCGACACCAGCTAATTGCCCGAGAGTTCTGAAGAGTTTCATTCTCAAACTCTCGAGACCACTGGTCATGGTTTAGTTTGGGCCGGGTATCCCAAATCGGGGAGGAAATCATTGAAAAGCCTGCATCAGCCGTCTAACCAGCCTGTTCCTGGTGGGGTACTTGTGTCGAATCTGGTGAGTGATCAACCACTACCGTATAATACTCTACCGAACCTCTGAGCTTCCTGTTAAAGGAACTCAATGTACACAAACTCAAGGTGCGATTTGATGTGATACTTTCACATTGGTGCTCTTTCATGTGTGGCTGGCTTTTCTGTTAATGCAAGCGCATCCTGGTCACATCTCCCTCAATCTCTCTTTCATGACAGGCCAGTAGAATCACTCCGCTCGCGAGAGGGCTCAGAACTTTTTCAAAACGCAAACTGGCAATGTTGTTATGCAGCGGGGTGAGTACTTTTTGTTTGGAGGTGCGGGCAGGACCAGTGTTGTCGACCTGCACTTTACCTGTAAGAAGGTCATTCACTAGTGTAATCGTGCTCCACTCTCTTAACGCTGGCCCTTCTGCGTGTGGGTCCATTCTCTCTTTGTCACCTCTGTCAAGTGGTGTGTTTTTTTTCCCTTTCCAACGCCATCACTTTGCCAATAACGGGGTCTTTCCTTTGTTCCCTCACAACCTCATCATGACTGACTTCGGCAGAGGCACAACTTGAGGTGTGGGATGTTACGTTGAGGGCTGCCACCCAGCCACATCTCCTTGGTGTGCTCTCTGGCTTCCTTCCATAAGCACTGACTGCCGTCCTCTGATATTCTTCTGACCCCAACCATGAGGTGGCAATGTCCGGAGCACGTGATAAGGTGTCAGCATCGATATTGGTCTTGCCTGGCCGTATTTGAGTGTCAAAGTTTAAAATCGCCAGTTGCCCCACCCACCGTGACCCACTGCGTTAGTTTGGCAGTACTTCAGAATTTTTGTGAGAGTTTATTGTCCCGTGAAGAACTGTGAAATGTGGGCGTAGAATAAGTATCACGACACTGTCTCACATAGTCCCCCTCAACAGCGAGAAATTCCAGCTTTTCGCTTTTGTCGGTATAATTTTGTCTCTGGATGTTACATGATCACATGATTCTGTAGGTACTTAGGCCAACTGATTTACCACAAAGCTAAATCTATAGCTAATAATTGGTCCTCCTCTAGGTGAAGATTGGTTTTGGTGCAGCTTCCTACCCTCACCATCCTCCTGTCTGAACCCAAGGAAACATCCCTGGGAAGGGCCGACAGCCTTCATACACGACAGTCCTGAGTTCTTTTGTACAATCGGCTGTAGATGAGCGGTGACGAATTAATTCTTTAGTTGCAAATTTTTCTTGGAAGCTTTAGATTTGGTAAGATTTTGGGTTGGATTCCTGATAGGTTATTCCCTTGCCTCTCAGCTTTAACCGTTCATTACATTCCCTCCACACATTTATTTACAATTTGGATGAAACAGGCGCTTTCAGTACAAAAGCCACAGACGGTATCCTAAGCTACACCTAATACACTAGAGAGCACCACACTGATACTGAGTGGCTTTGTGATAATGACCTAGCTAGCTATTCTTTCCTGGCTTTCCGTTTTGCTACCGTTCATGACATTTCTAATTCTAGCTTTACTGCTCTGCGCTTGCTTCGTATATTCTGTACTTTTCTCATGATTTTCTAAGATTTTACATTCAGCAGATCAGCACAGTGGCTCAACAACAGATTATTGGCACAACACTTAAACCTAAAAACTCTTTGGACTGGGAATTATACTACAAAAAGAAGACTTTGCCTCCCATGCCAGCAGCTACATTCGAGACGGGAAAACAACTGCCTACATTCCAACAGAAGAGAGCGAAAAATGCCGCCTGTTGAATAACTTGTTGCATGAACTGCTGCAAACCTTCTACAAGGTTTGGGTTTCTAGAAACAAAGTTACTTGCGGACGTCCAAAACGACGACACTCAGCAGCCCGTCATGGATCCCCTCTCAGCATACAGCGGTGAGTCCCATGAATCTTCTGAAATCTCAACAGTTTTATACCCAAGTGTATGAGGACAAGCCGAAACTGATCGCCACACTAATCGATGGCACAAAACATGAGCGAGACCCCACAGTACACAGACATCAGATTGTCATCGAGTTTCTCGTATTGCTGCCGTAGCATACTCTAAACCCTCAGATTCGACCTATGACAAGGCTTGTGAATACTGGTATTGTACCACCCCTATAACGTCTTTATAACCGATTTAACAGCATTAATTGAATTGCAGGTGAGGAATCCCCAATGTGATTAAACATAGATCGATCAGCCAGCAGCTAACACCCCACTAACAGGCGCTAGCGGTCGAGCAACAGCGCATTCGCTCAGAGCGCAGCGAGCCCAGGAGTCTGATAGGGGTGTCTCTTTATCAAAACATCAGTAGCAGGACTACACCAACATTCTTGCTTCCTCGAGCAATGGTTCTATTACAAGGAAACTGTCAGAACATTCTGATGAAGCACAAACTGCAATCCGAATCTCATCCATGGGGGAAAAATATATATCGGAAGAGCAGTCGATAACTCCTTAAGAAAGGACTTCCTACTCTTTGAAACACTTTGAAGACTCAAAGTTCCGTCGTTCATCATTGGACTCACTCCCCAGCAAGGGAACAAATATGTTTTCACGTTTGCTTGGCTGAACACATGGCACAAAGATCTTCAATTAAAAATAGTGAAATTTCCTCAACAACTTCAATCTGTTCTTCTGGGGCCATAGACAACTGGTTTAAAACCGGTGGCCTCACCTAACAAACTTGGAGCTAGAGTGCTTACCCTCTGGAGTCTAAGGGTATTTGAATCCATTAATGAACTCCAAATCTCAATCCTCAACCACATCACATCTCTTTGGGTGAATTATGTCTTATTCCTCTCATCGCGGAAGCAACAGTAAAAATACAAAAAACTGAGTGAACAATCCTCGCTGCGTTGTCCTTCTGTGTGGTTGACGTATTCAAGCCCCGCCGCTTCAATGAAAACATTATAATTTTAATAGCGCGCTCGGCGCCGGGGTGTGTCGCGTTTTAGAGAGATAATGAAGGGAGACGTAAAAACGGACATCGCAATTGTTTTCATATGGATTACTTTATCAGAAATATTTGTTTTCAGCAGCACTTGTTTAGTGTAAAAGTAGACATGTCAGGCTTTCTATAGATATCTCTCTCATTCTCTGTGTTTAGTATTCCTGAGTTACAGTTCATTTTAATGACGCGTTTGTAACTGAATATCGCGCGACAAAGGCTGCAGACAGCACGCCTTGTTTGTTTATCTTTATTTTATAAAGTGTCACAAAGTTTTGTTGTTAATTATGTCGGTATAACCAAAACAAGTAACCCTTACAGATTCGATATTGATTTATTTGCTCTTATCTGTACGATCAAAACTGGGAAAGTGAATTTAAGTTCTTTTGGGTTATCAGGAGAAATACCCCAAAACGCGTATACTCGGTAATCGACTCATGAGGTTAACCTTTGGCACCAACTTAGAGCATCCATTACAGTGGCATGGTTGAGAAAGTGGAGATGACAAATCCTGCAATTTTCAGAATAATCCAGGGAAACACAAAGAGTGGGAGAGACCCACGTTTTGCTATAAAGGAAAATGATGTTGGCACATGTTCCTAAATTGATGTGGTGAAGAAGCTGCCTCAACCTAAAAGGCCTGGAGAACCACATGGATAGAGCACTCCTAAACTTTCCATGGAACCTTCAGGCTGGAATGTAGAGTAATCCTAGTTGGAAAGTCATGCAACATAGGCTGTGGTCTAATCCCAGGGTGGGTCGAGTCCTGTGTTCTGATGTCCAGGCTGTTCGTAGTGGGTCTGATTGTCCTTTTTCTCGGACCCCCAGACACTACTGGCTCTAAGGTCCTGTGTTCTGACCCCAGACTGTTGTTCTAATCTACTCTGGTTCTTCTGTCATTTGCATGTACTTAAAACATCTTGAATTAAGTACCAATGTTCGGTTTGATTTGGTTCGAGTGTGCTTAATTGACCAATCCCCATGCTTCTGTTACTAGGCCACATTAGCTTCTGGATGTGTGGTTTCCAAGCTAGCGGTCAATTCTAATGTTTACATATGTGTTTGTGTTTGGTCGTGTTTCAGAGTGGAAAAAGGAAGTGGATCAGTTTACCCCGACTGGTTCACTTTAAACCCCTCAATTTTTTCTGGTCGGTCTTCAGGTTAACCCCTAAGCTGATGACGCTCTATATGGCACGACTCTCGCTGCACGATTTGCTTCAAACAGCGTCCACTGAGCAAGAGTTTAACTCCTCGCCATCAACGGATCTCCTCACCTGTGCAGAGGATTTATTTCCAAAGGCACAGATGTCCTCAGTCCCTGCCACATGCGTCGGGAGTCACTGCATCTGCAAAATGAACTGTATTCGTTCCCTTTATGAAGTTGGCGATCTTACTGTTGCGTCGGAAGAGCATGCAACATGTTTGTACTCCATTTTCCCCACAAAGAGACGCGTTTGTATGAGCAGTGCATTCGTTTACCAAATCATGGAATTTGTTCGGTCCACCCACGGTTTCTGATTTGATACGGCCTTAAGTTATTGTTTCAGTGCTTGCTAGCTAGCGTGTTTACAAAGCTTAATGCTACATCCATGAACTCGGGACTCGAATAAACTTGCCCAAACATTTCTCCAGTCACGTCATCATGAGCCGGCCTGTACAATAGGCATAGACCGAGCACATCAGTACTCTCTGCACAGGTGTTTCTTGAACGCGCCTTATTATATTTCTGGTGTGAGGAAAATGGGCATGGTCCAATTTGTCCAAAAGCGTATGTGAGTGGGCGTTGAGGCATTTTAAATGAAAGTAGCAATGATTCATGTTGTCGGTCCGCTAGTTGGCCAGGATACATGTTGATAAAAGTTTGGCCTGACCTGCCTTAGGTCAGGCTTTGTTAAGTCCCCAGCATGATAAGGCAGTGTCCAGGATGTTTGTTGATGTAGCCCGCTGATTCATCATGAACTTAGACAAAGACAACCGGGTCCTGCTTGTGGTTGATGGAACAGCAGTATGAGTAGGCGATTAAAACTCCCGATGTAGATAGAATGGGGGCAAGAGATTCTTAATTTTTGTATAGGTTAATAATTTTTTTAATAATATGTTGATTTAGTGGGATTTGATCAGATTTTTTTGTGATAATTGGTTTGTCTTAAAGTAAAAATAAAAATTGTGACAGTTGAGGCTGAAGAGATTAAGTCTTACACATTCTAAAAAACAAACAAAAAAAAACAAAAACTTTTCTCCAAATTTTGAAAACACTTGACTCAATAAAACAAAAAGTGATTTAAGTCTTACACATTCTAAAAAACAATGAAACACTGTTTCCGTTAAACCACAAAACACACACTTATCATTAACACTTGGATTAATAACAGAAATAAATGCATTAATTGCAACAGAACAGTGTAAAATTCTCCATTGTAAATCTCAGATTTCTTAGCAATGAATGGTGGTTTGTAAAACACTCTCCAAAAAGGTTTGCTTTTCACCCATCCAAACTTTTCCTTCCAGACTGTATCAACTCTCCCATTTAAAGAAACTCTATTAAAAACTTTTATACAACACTGATAGAAAACTTTGCCCTCTACTAACCAAGTCTTTCAGCCCATGAAGGTCAAGCAAAGGACACGACATACCGCGACATATCCTTCAAGTCAAGGGAGTAATTTTACATTTGAACAGGATCTTTTTATCTGGAACCTCCAACCCCTTCCCAAAAGTCCTTAAGTAGTGCGATTTCCACATCCGTGAGCTTCTTCCTCCACTTTTCTACTATTGTTGTTCCTGTGTGGCGAAAGATTGACCTTTGCCCCCAGCATCAGGGCTACTGCTGTAACATCACTTAAATCAAGACCAGCCACACTGACAATTCGCCCCAGCTTCACAGTTCCAGAGAGGCACACAGCTTCAGGAGAGAGAGGCATGGTACCTCATCTGTCACATCTAAAACTGGCCTTTGACTAGGGGCTCCACTCCAACTGTAACCAAAACAAAGAGTCTGAATTGTCCATTCTTTTGAAAGTAAAAAAAGTCCCCCACATTTCAAAAAAGTCCACAATAAAAAAGGAGATATGTATTCAAGTTCAACTTCCCTGTAATCCATGAAAAAGAGGGCCAGCATCAAGGCCAAGTCCCTCACCTTTGTGGGATGACCTTAGTCAGAAGTTCCTCCACACCAGATCATCTGGGCCTGTTAATTTAAAAATCTCTGAATGAATTGTAAACAAAAATGCTGCCATTCTGCTTGGCAAGTGGACCAAACCTTGTCCACCTTCATCTTCCCCTAGGAAGAAACAATACACCTTGTGGAATCCAGTGCAATCGATCCCAAAAAAAATCCACAAAAAAATTCTTTGCAGCTGAGATAATAACCCCTACGGGTGGATCCACACAAAACAGTTTATGCCAGAGTATCGAGAAGAAACCAAATTGTTCACTATTAACACTCTTCCCTAAAGATAATTGTGAATGAATCCACTTCCATTTTAGCCAGTCTGCCTACCATCCCTTTACTACCCCATCCCAATTCTTTTTGCTGTGTAATTGCATCTCCAAGATAAACTCTAAATATTTGAGACCTCCCTTTTTCCAAGTTATTCTATCGGGTAAAACTGAGAGCCCTGCCTCTCATTTCCTATTTACTTAATGCCTCACTCTTTTTCCCAGTTTACTTTAGCAGCTGAGATAACTCCAAAGTCTTGTATAATACCCTCCATTTTGGTTAATATACAGCTGCCCGTGCTCTATGATTATAACATCATCCAGCATAAAGCTGAAACTTTAAATATATCACCATTGTGCAAAGAAAAACCTTCAATTTCTGATCGTAGTTTGACATTCAACAAAAGGCTCAATAGCAAAATAATATAACATTCCCGATATTGTGCAAAGCCCCATCTAATGCTTACTAAAAACCTTAAAAAGGGCACTCAAAACCCACCATTGATTTTTCAAAACACTTTCAATGTGCTGGTACATAACTTTGATCATATTAATAAACCAATCCAAAATTAAAAGCATTTAAAGTTTTCCAAAGATATATGCTATGCTCGACTCTATCAGAGGCGTTTTCTTGATCATAGAAACAAGACCCAAAACAGCACTGGAAAAGATTGCAAATATTTAAATATATCAGTATAAGGCAAACATTATCAAAAAATAGATCATCAGGAATACAATGAAAGTATGGTCCAATATGGATAACTTCCCCCATCACCTTTTTCAGCCTATTAGCCAGGGCTTTTAGAGAATATTTTCAGGTCCAGAGCATAATAGCAAACAAAACTCACTTTGGTCTCCAGTTCTTTATATCCTGTAAATTACCTTTTTTAGAGTAACAAGTTAAATCACCACTCTTCTGCAGCTTAAAGGCAACCAGCTACTCCAGTTTATGCTCTCGTTGAGAGGCTGCACAACAGGTCATTACCAAAAGCCTTGCAGAACTCTCTGTAAGAACTCCACACAGGAGCCCATCCATCATGCCAGGGAACTTTACCCCCCCTCCTGTGCTTTCCAAGAGCAGTGAGCAGCTCACTGCTAGCACAGTGACAGCTTCAAGCTCACCACTTTGAGGCTCTCACCTGAGTAGCACAGGGTAGACCTAGCCGTAGAAGTGAGGCAGACAAATCATCGCTCTTCAACATACTAAGCTGTTGTACAGTCCAGTGATAGGAGCACCGTGCTGACCCTCTTTCTTATCTCCAGAGGGTTCTGGATTGAGAAGCTCATGGCCATCTGCAGAGCCCACAAACAGTGTAGATACCAGCGACTCTGACCATTCCTTTCTCTCAAGGCTGAAAAAGAACTTAGATGGGGCATCCATTTGTGAAAGGTTCTATCAGCGAGGTCGAACCAGGTGCTCCTTGTGCCCTAACTCCCAATAGGTTTAAAAGAAAAGACTTCTTGGATTTAAGGTGAAATTTTGCCAATATCTCCCTTACTATATGTACAGTACATAATTATTCTTAGAAAACAATTACTGTAATTAACCATAAGACTATTTTTATTTTCCAAAGGTTGTAGTACATTTGTAGTTACAAGACTGACTTCCTACAGGTGAAAGTTTGCCGATATCTCCCTTACTGTACGTACAGTACATACAAGCTATTTTCTTAAAAAAAAAATTACTATAATTCACCAAAAGTTTTTTTTTCATATTTCAAAGGTTGTAGTACATTTGTAGTTACAAGACTGACTTACTACAGGTGAAAGTTTGCCGATATCTCCCTTACTGTACGTACAGTACATAATTAATCCAGGAAAACAGTTACTGTAATTGACCTAAAGGGTGTTTTTTATGTTCCAAATGTTGTAGTGCATTAATAGTTACAAAACTAACTTACTACAGGTGAAATTTTGCCAATATATCCCTTACTGTACGTACAGTACATCTTGTTTCTTAAAAAACAATTACTGTAAATCACCAAAAGAATTTTTTCATATTCCAAAGGTTGTAGTATGTTTTTAGTTACAAAACTGACTTACTACAGGTGAAATTTTGCCGATATCTCCCTTACTGTAAGAACAGTACATAATTATTCTTAGGAAACAATTACTGTAATTAAACATAAGGTTATTTTTGTGTTCCAAAGGCTGTGATACGTTTGTAGTTACAAGACTGACTTACTACGGGTGAAAGTTTGCAAGTATCACCCTTACTGTACGTACAGTACATCATTTTTCTTAAAAAAACATTTACTGTAAATCCCCAAAAGGGTTTTTTCATGTTTCAAAGGTTGTAGTAGGATTGTAGTTACAATGCTGACTTACTACAGGTGAAATTTTCCCAATATCTCCCTTACTGTACGTCACAGTACATCATTTTTCTTAAAAAACAATTACTGTAAATCACCAAAAGGGCTTTTTTCATGTTTCAAAGGTTGTAGTACGTTTGTAGTTACAGAGACTGCTCTACTACCGGTTAAAGTTTGCCGATATCTCACTTACTGTACGTACAGTACATCATTTTTCTTAAAAAACAATTACTGTAATTGACCAAAAGGGTTTTATCATGTTCCAAGGGTTGTAGTAAATTTTTAGTAACAACACTGACTTACTACAGTTGAAAGTTTGCCAATATCTCCCTTACTGTACGTACAGTACATCATTTTTCTTAAAAAACAATTACTGTAAATCACCAAAAGGGTTTTATCAAGTTCCAAAGGTTGTAGTACGTTTGTAGTTACAAGACTGACCTACTACAGGTTAAAGTTTGCCAATATCTCCATTACTGTACGTACAGTACATAATTTTTCTTAAAAATCAATTACTGTAATTGAACAAAAGGGGTTTTTCATGTTCCAAAGTTTGTAGTACATTTGTAGTTACAAGTCTGACTTACTACAGGTGAAAGTTTGCCAATATCTCCCTTACTGTATGTACAGTACATCATTTTTCTTAAAAAACAATTACTGTAAATCACCAAAAGGGTTTTTTCATTTCATGTTCCAAAGGTTGTAGTACGTTTGTAGTTACAAGACTGACCTACTACAGGTGAAATTTTGCCAATATCTCCCTTACTGTACATACAGTACATAATCAATCTTAAAATTCTATCTATTTTCTTTTATAGCTTGCTCCAATTATAAAAAGACCTCTAACACTAGCTTGCTCTATTCTTTTTTCTATTCTATCTGTTTTTTTTTTTTTTTATTTATATTATTTAAAAGCCCTTTGCTACGTATACTGTGTTTAGGCTAAATGAGACTTGTTATAGCACTTATATATCATTGCTCTCTTTTTGTTGTTTTTGATTGCTTCCATTGTGTCCTCATTTGTAAGTACATTTGTAGTAAAAAGACTGACCAAAAAAATGACTAAATGTCTGCTAAATGACTAAATGTAAAAAACAATTACTGTAATTAACCAAAAGGGGTTTTTCATGTCCCAAAGGTTTTAGTACATTTGTAGTAAAAAGACTGACTTACTACAGGTGAAAGTTTGCCAATATCTCCCTTACTGTATGTACAGTACATCATTTTTCTTAAAAAACAATTACTGTAAATCACCAAAAGAGTTTTTTCATGTTCCAAAGGTTGTAGTACATTTAGCTGGTTACAAGACTGACCTACTGCACAGGTTAGCGTTTGTCGATATCTCCTTACTGTATGTACAGTACATATATTTTTCTTAAAAATACGAATTACTGTAAATCACCAAAAGGGGTTTTTCATGTTCCAAAGGTTGTAGTACGTTTTTAATTATAAGACTGACCTACTACAGGTGAAATTTTGCCAATATCAACCTTATTGTACATACAGTAAATAATTATTCTTAGAAAACAATTACTGTTATTGAAACAATTACGGTAATTGATTTTTAAGAATAATCATGCACTGTTTGTACAGTAATGCAGATATTGGCAAAATTTCACCTGTAGTAAGTTAGTCTTGAAACTACAAGCATACCGCAACCTATGAAACATAAAAAAACCCTTTTGGTCAATTACAGTAAATGTATTTGATAATTAATCATGTTCTATATGTGTACAGTAAAGGGTGATGATGGCAAAACTCTCACCAGCAAGTCAGTCTGGACACTAGAATGTGCTACAACCTTTAAACATAAAAAAAAAAACATTTATTGAATTACAGTAGTGTTGTTTTCTTTAAATAATTAAGTAATCTGTATGTACAGTAAGTTGACAAAATCAAAACTTCACATTAATTAAGTCCAGCCACAACCACAATAATTAAAACTCAACAACTATAAAATAAAAAACTAGGGCTGTCAAATGATTAATCACGATTAATCACATCCAAAATAAAAGTTTTGTTTACATAATATATGTGTGTGTATACTGTGTATATTTATTCGCATTATATATAAATACACACACATGCATGTATATATTTAAGAAGAATATGTTATGTTTATATATTAAATATATTTATATATAATATAAAATATAAAGAATATATAAATATATAAATGTATATACGTGTAAATATTTTTCTAATATATAATTTATGTGTGTGTATTTATATATGTGCATAATAAATATACCCTGTACACATACATAGTATTATGTACCGCAAACTTTTATTTTGGATGTGATTAATCGTGACTAATCATTTGACAGCCCTATAAAAAACCCTTCAGGCGAATTACAGTAATTGTTTTCTAAGAATAATTATGTATGGTATGTACAGTAAAGCTGATATTGGAAAATTGACCCTAGTAATATGTCAGTCTGGCCACTAGTAATGTACTACAACATTTGGATCATAAAAAACATTTTGATCAATTACAATAATATTTTCTAAGATTAGTTATATACTGTAAATACAGTACGGGAGATATTGGAAAAATTTAACTTGTAATATGTCAGTCTCATCAACAGGAATGTGTTACAACCTTTGGGAAAAAAAAAAACTTTTTGGGCAATTACAGTAATTGTTTAATAAGAATAATTATGTACTGTATGTACATTGGGGAGATATTGACAAACTTTCAGCTGTAGTAAGTCAATCTGTACCACTAGGAATGTACTACTACCTTTGGAACATATAAAAAAAAAAAAAAAAAAATTTTGGTGAAATACAGTAATTGTTTTTATAAGCATTTTACATTGCTGTATGTACTTGTGGCAGTGGCGTTGATATTGGCAAAATTTCACCTGTAGTAAAGCCTTTTTGTAACCTAAAACGTACTACAACCTTTGGAACATGAAAAAAACCTTTTAGTGATTTACAGTAATTGTTTTTTTAAGAATAATTATGTACTGTACATACAGTAAGGGTGATGTGCCAAACTTTTCACCTGTAGTAATTCAGTCTTGTAACTACAAACGATACTACAACCTTTGGAACATGAAAAAAAAAAAACCTTTTTGGTCAATTAGAGAATTTTTTGAAAGATTGATTAAGTACTGTACATGCAGTAAGGGAGATATTGGTAAACTTTCACCTGTAGTAGGTCTGTCTTGTAACTACAAAACGTACTACAACCATTTGAACAAAACAAAAAAACCTATTGGTGATTTACAGTAATTGTTTTTTAAGAATAATTATTTAATGTACGTACAGTAAGGGAGATATTGGCAAACTTTCACCTCTAGTAGGTCTGTCTTGTAACTACAAACGTACTACAACCATTTGAACATGAAAAAACCCTTTTTGTGATTTACAGTAATTGTTTTCTAAGAATAAATATTTACTGTATGTACAGTAAGGGATATATTGGCAAAATTTCACCTGTAGTAGGTCAGCCTTGTAACTACAAATGTACTACAACCTTTTGAACATGAAAAACCCCTTTTGGTGATTTACAGTAATTGTATTTTAAGATTATGTACTGTACATACAGTAAGGGAGATACTGGCAAACTTTCACCGTGTAAGTCAGTCTTGCATTTACACCAAGTAATTTGGAACATAAAAATAGCCTTATGGTTAATTATAGTAATTGTAATTTAAGAAAAATAATAAAAATTACGTACATTAAGTAAATTAAGGGGGATATTGGCAAACTTTCACATGTAGTAAGTCAGTCTTGTTACTACAAATGTACTACAACCCTTGGAACAAGAAAAAAAAAAAACCTTTTGGTCAATTACAGTAATTTTTTGAAGATTGATTAAGTACTATACATACAGTAAGGGAGAAATCGGTAAACTTTCACCTGTAGTACGTTCGTTTTGTATCTAGTGATGTATTACAACATTTGGAACATGAAAAAAACCCTTTTGGGGATTTACAGTAATTGTTTTTTTAAGAATAATTATGTACTGTACATACAGTACGGAAGATATTGGCAAACTTTCACCTGTAGTAAGTCAGTCTTATTACTAAAAATGTACTACAACCTTTGGAACATGAACAAAACCCTTTTGGTCAATTACAGTAATTGTATTTTAAGATTGATGTACTGTACATACAGTAAGGGAGATACTGGCAAACTTTCACCCGTAGTAAGTCAGTCTTGTTACAACAAATATACTACAGCATTTGGAACATAAAAATAGCCTTATGGTTAATTACAGTAATTGTTTTCTAAAAATGATTATCTACTGCATGTACAGTAAGGGAGATATTGGCAAACTTTCACCTGTAGTAGGTCAGTCTTGTAACTACAAACGTACTACAACCTTTGGAGCATGAAAAAACCCTTTTGGTGATTTACAGTAATTGTATACTAAGTTTAATTATGTACTGTACCTCCCACAACAGTAAAGGGTGATATCATTGTTTTTGAAGACTGATCTGTAGTAAGTCAGTCTTGTTACTAGAAATGTACTACAACCTTTGGAACATGAAAAAAAAAAACATTTTGGTCAATTACAGTAATTGTTTTTGAAGACTGATTGTGTACTGTACATACAGTAAGGGATGTATTTGCAAAATTTCACCTGTAGTAAGTTAGTTTTGTAACTAGTGATGTACTACAACATTTGCAACATGAAAAAACCCTTTTGGTGATTTACAGTAATTGTATTTTAAGATTAATTATGTACTATACATACAGTAATGAAGATATAGGCAAAATTTAACCTGTAGTATGTCAGTCTTGTCACTACAATCTTACTACAACCTTTGGAACATGAAAAAAAAAACCGTCTTGTTGAATTACAGCAATTGTTTTCTAAGAATAATTATTTACTGTATGTACAGTAAGGAATATATTGGCAAAATTTGACCTGTAGTAGGTCAGTCTTGTAACTACAAATGTACTACAACCTTTGGAACATGAAAAAACCCTTTTGGTGATTTACAGTAATTGTATTTTAAGATTAATTATGTACTGTACATACATTAAGGGTAATACTGGCAAACTTTCACCCGTAGTAAGTCAGTCTTGTAACTACAAACGTACTACAACCTTTGGAACAGGAAAAAACCCTTTTTTGATTTACAGTAATTGTTATTTAAGATTAATTATGTACTGTACATACAGTAATTGCCAAATTGGCAAACATTCCAATTCAGTAATTCAACCACAAAACTACAAAAACACTACAAACATGAAAAAAAAAACCTTTTGGTCAAATAAATAATTTTTTTAAATATTTTATAAAATTAATTATGTGCTGTACATACAGTAAGGAATATATTTGCAAAATTTCACCTATAGTAGGTTAGTTTTGTAAACTAGTGATGTACTACAACATTTGCAACATGAAAAAACCCTTTTGGTGATTTACAGTAATTGTTTTTTTTTTAAGAATAATTATGTACTGTACATACAGTAAGGAAGATATTGGCAAAATATCGCCTGTAGTAAGTCAGTCTTGTTACTACAATCTTACTACAACCTTTGGAACATGTAAAAACCCTTATGGTGAATTACAGTAATTGTTTTCTAAAAATGATTATCAAATGCTTGTTCACATACAAATCATTGTTTGTTATATAACCGTGTAGGCTGGACCTCCTTACATCAAAGAAGGAAATCACATATATTAGTATTTACAGTAAAGGCATTGTTGGGTATGCTGCCAAATTACATTACTAGGCCTTTATGCCTGTATAAAAAGAACTATAGCACTAGATCATTGATTGGCATTAAATTAGAAGTACCTAAGATACACTCAGAAGATGGAAAATCAGCTTTCTCCTACTTTGCTCCAATTTGGCTGTGGAATGAATTTCAAATTAATGCTCTCAACTAGAAAGAATTCCTTCTTTGAATGTGTTTAAAAAATATATTCATGATATAAAATGAATGAAGTGTGTGGATGTTTTAATTAATTTGGTGACATATGATTAATGTTATTGTATTTACCTTGTCTGTTTAGAATTTGTTTTTTATGTTTTGTAATTATGTGAGGGAAATTTTAATCACGGCCATCTTGGCAAATTGACTCCTGGAAGAAGAGATTTCTTTTAATCTCAATGGGACCTTCCTGGAAAAATAAAAATCTAACTGTACGTACAGTAAGGGAGATATCGGCAAACTTTCACCTGTAGTAAGTCAGTCTTGTAACTACAAACGTACTACAAGCTTTGGAGCATGAAAAAAAAACTTTTGGTGATTTACAGTAATTGTATTTTAAGATTAATTATGTAACTGTACATACAGTGAGGGAGATATCGGCAAACATTAACCCATACTAATTACTACAAATGTACTACAACCTTTGGAACATGAAAAACTGAACATGAACAGAAAAAAAACTTACTTTTGTGTGGAATTACAGTGGTTGTTTTGAAGATTGATTGTGTACTGTACATACAGTAAGAGGGATATATTTGCAAAATTACACCTGTAGTAAGAGGTCCAAAGTTTTGTAAAACTAGTGATGTACTACAAACATTTGGAAACATGAAAAAAAACTTTTTGGCGATTTACAGAGAAATTGTTTCTCTAAGATTAATTATGTTATGTACTTACATGTTAATGAATAGAGATAGGCAAAATTTAATCTGTAGTATGTCAGTCTTGTCACTACAATCTTACTACAACCTTTGGAACATGAAAAAAAAAACCGTCTTGTTGATTTACAGTAATTGTTTTCTAAGATTAATTATGTACTGTATATACAGTAAGGGTGATATTTACCCGTAGTAATTCAGTCTTGTAACTACAAACGTACTACAGCCTTTGGAACAGGAAAAAAAAAACCCTTTTGGTGATTTACAGTAATTGTAATTTAAGATTAATTATGTACTGTACATACAGTAAGGGTGAAATTGTCAAACTTTCCCCTGTAGTAAGTCAGTCTTGTTACTACAAATGTACTACAACCTTTGGAACATGAAAAAAAAAAAAAAAAAAAAATTTTGGTCAATTACAGTAATTGTTTTTGAAGATTGATTGTGTACTGTACATACAGTTAGGGTGATACTGGCAATCTTTCACTCGTAGTAAGTCTGTCTTGTAACTAAAAACGTACTACAGCCTTTTGGAACATAAAATGTCCTTATGGTTAATTACAGTAATTGTTTCCTAAGAATAATTATCTGTACCCATATACAGTAAGGAATGTTGGCAAAACTTTCACCTGTAGTAGGAGTCCAGTAATTCACAAATGTACTACAACCTTTGGAACATAGAATAAAACCCTTTTTGATGATTTACAGTAATTGAAGTTTTGAAGACTGATTATGTACTGTGCATACAGAAAGGGATATATTGGTAATCTAAAAATAAACATGTAAGTAATACATACATTTAAGGATAGTAATGTACTACAACATTTGGAACATAAAACACCCTTTAGGTCAATTACAGTAATTGTTTTCTAAGAATAATTATGTACTGTACATACAGTTAGGGAGAGATATTGGCAAAATTTCAATCTGTCAAGCTTCTGGCCTTGTAACTAGCAAATGTCCTACAACCTTTGGAACATTAAAAAAAAAAAAAACAAAAAATCAGCCTTCATGAATTATATGTTCAATTTTTTTCAATTTTGGTGAAAATATTTTGCAGGAATGACTGTACATACAGTAAGGGTGACATTGAAACAATCTTCAATGTAAGTCTGGCGTCTATGTAACTACAAACGCACTACAGCCCTTAAAGCTCAGGAAAAACCCTTTGGTGATTTACAGTAATTCATATCCCACATTAATTATGTACTGGATTCAGTGAAGTGGCAGGAAAGTGAAAACTTTCCTGTTACATACAGTAACAGTCTTGTACCGTCAAAATTTTGCTTTGGAACATGAAAAAAACCCTTTGGTCAATTACAGTAATTGCTGCTTCTTTTATATTGGATTGTGTACTGTACATGCCAGTAAAGGGTGATACTGGCAATATTTCACCCGTAGTAAGTCTGTCTTGTAACAAAAACGTACTACAGCCTTTGGAACATAAAAATAGCCTTATGGTTAATTACAGTAATTGTCTCCTAAGAATAATTATCTACTGTACATACAGTAAAGGAGATATTGTCTGTAGCGACATATTGGTTAAATATTTTCTGTCAGTTTGCCCACAAGGCATTTACTGTGGCATTGGACACATAATTTGTATTAATTATTGGACTTCGATTTGTACTGAAAGGTAAATTTGCAGACGGTCCCTAAAGCAAGCCTAGACGAATATCCAGCGAATATCAAACCTAAATCTAACTTTACCGCGCTAAGTAAGCGTATCCCGTATAACAACGCCATTCTGAACAACACTATTGACTTTGATTCTTTTCAATAGTGTCTAGAAAAGACAACAACAGCGCTGTTCATGCGCGAAGCTGATAATATGCTATCGCAACCCAACAACTTCTCCTACAGCCAAAACACATTGTTCCACCGAAACATTACTCACAGGCGCGAGCTTGATACCGTGTCTTCGCGACACATTGTCCAAACTCACGCGCCCCCAAAGACTACACTAACAACCGCAAACTCCCACTTGAAAGATCTTTAAATTCGTCCCACCTAAAACCTCCAAAACCTATATTAACAAGCGCAAACTCCCACTTGAAAGATCTTTAAACAGAAACAGTAAGAAAGTTAGAGAACTCCGCCAAAAAAATAAACTCACTCACACCCGCAGTACTCTCACAGCAAACTCCGCCCACTCACTCACAGCATCCATTCAGAGAGAGAGAGAGAGAGAGAGAGAGAGAGAGAGAGAGAGAGAGAGAGAGAGAGAGAGAGAGAGAGTAACACATCTGAGCAGCAAGTGGAATGAACTAATTTAACTAACACAAGTAAAACTATCTATTACTTGGCGTTTGTTTGTTTATTAAAGTCAACATGAAGCAGCATTCACACCCATTTTATTTCCAGAATTTGATGCATTTTATAGTTAAACAGGATAATTAACAAAAAAATTAAAAAAATGTGGAGTGGGACTTGAATTCACACACTCATATTGTGAAAAGTGGGAATTTCATGCCAGAAGGCCATTATAGCATGGCAAGCTTTCAGAAACAACGCACTGCACTTACAAAAGTAACCTAAAATAGTGCTTAAATTAATATTTGGCCATTGGATAACCTTTCATCCGTCGAGAGGAAATTTGTTTCAGAAGGAGAGCAAGTAATTATCTTTTGATCAAAGATTACGAAGACAAACATCTTTTTATACTACAATAACAACATGCAATGATGAATCGTGCACAATAAGACAAGGAACACGTATTAAGTAAAAGAGCATGGGCCAATATTAGATTTCATGAGGGCTTCGATTTGTTTCTGTATTTATTGTGGTATGAATATGCAAATGATCATCTTTTTTTGAGAGGAAATACATGGTGAGTGTTGCATTTGCATCAGGGTTTGGACACACACATAGCACACACACAAACACACACACACACACACACACACACACACACACACACACACAGAGAATAATAACAGGATTATGAGGCAAACATACAGTCAGATCTCTAATCATAAAGGGAGAGTTTATCTGTGCCCTATCGTAAAACTGTTTTCAACCATCGGATTCCATCCAACGGAAAAATATTCTGTGGACGACGACTGAGGAAAATGTAGCCATTACTCACAGCGACAGAGAGAGAAAGAAAGGAGAGAGAGAGGGAGAGAAATTCACAATAAAGGAAAGCATTGTCTATTGTTCAGCGCATTCAAAAGCCAATGAGATGATTTCTAATTATAAATGCATCAATTTCATGGAAATGAAATGTTCAAAAGAACAAAAACCCCAACAATGAAATAGTTTAAAAACAATGATTCATTTATTTGTTTTTCAATTCAGTTTGGTACCACTAAATCACATGCATAATATATAGGTGCATCTCAATAAATTAGAATGTCGTGGAAAAGTTCATTTATTTCAGTAATTCAACTCAAATTGTGAAACTTGTGTATTAAATAAATTCAATGCACATAGACTGAAGTAGTTTAAGTCTTTGGTTCTTTTAGTTGTGATGATTTTAGCTCACATTTAACAAAAACCCACCAATTCATCTCAACAAATTGGATTATGGTGACATGCCAATCAACTAATCAACTCAAAACACCTGCAAAGGTTTCCTGAACCTATAAAATGGTCTCTCAGTTTGGTTCACTAGGCTACACAATCATGGGGGGAAGACTGCTGATCTGACAGTTGTCCAGAAGACAATCATTGACACCCTTCACAACGAGGGTAAGCCACAAACATTCATTGCCACAGAAGCTGGCTGTTCACAGAGTGCTGTATCCAAGCATGTTAACAGAAAGTTGAGTGGAAGGAAAAAAGTGTGGAAGAAAAAAGATGCACAACCAACTGAGAGAACCACAGCCTTATGAGGATTGTCAAGCAAAATCCATTCAAGAATTTGAGTGAACTTCACAAGGAATGGACTGAGGCTGGGGTCAAGGCATCAAGAGCCACCACACACAGATGTGTCAAGGAATTTGGCTACAGTTGTCGTATTCCTCTTGTTATGCCACTCCTGAACCACAGACAACATCAGAGGCCTCTGACCTGGGCTAAAGAGAAGAAGAACTGGACTGTTGCCCAGTGGTCCAAAGTCCTCTTTTCAGATGAGATCAAGTCTTGTATTTCATTTGGAAACCAAGGTCCTAGAGTCTGGAGGAAGGATGGAGAAGCTCATAGCCCAAGCTGCTTGAAGTCCAGTGTTAAGTTTCCACAGTCTGTGATGATTTGGGGTGCAATGTCATCTGCTGGTGTTGGTCCATTGTGTTTTTGAAAACCAAAATCACTGCACCCGTTTACCAAGAAATTTTGGAGCACTTCATGCTTCCTTTCTGCTGCCCAGCTTTTTGAAGATGCTGATTTCATGTTCCAGCAGGATTTGGCACCTGCCCACACTGCCAAAAAGCACCAAAAGTTGGTTAAATGATGCGGTGGTGTTGGTGTGCTTGACTGGCCAGCAAACTCACCAGACCTGAACCCCAGAGAGAATCTATGAGGTATTGACAAGAGGAAAATGAGAAACAAGAGACCAAACAATGCAGATGAGCTGAAGGCCACTGTCAAAGAAACCTGGGCTTCCATACCACCTCAGCAGTGCCACAAACTGATCACCTCCATGCCACGTCGGACTGATGCAGTAATTAAAGCAAAAGGAGCCCCTACCAAGTATTGAGTACATGTACAGTAAATGAACATACTTTCCAGAAGGCCAACAAATCACAAAAAAGGTTTTTTTTTTTTTTTTTTTTGGTCTTTTGATGTATTTCTAATTTGTTGAGATAGTGATTTGGTGGTTTTTGTTAAATGTGAGCAAAAATCAAACAAAAAGACTTAAACTACTTCCAGTCTGTGTGCATCACTGAATTTATTTAATACACAAGTTTCACAATTTGAGTTGAATTACTGAATAAATTAACTTTTTCCATCTATTATTCTAATTTATTGAGATGCACCTGTATATATACAGGTCCTTCTCAAAAAATTAGCATATTGTGAAAAAGTTCATTATTTTCCATAATGTAATGATAAAAATTAAACTTTCATACATTTTTGATTCATTGCACACCAACTGAAATATTTCAGGTCTTTTATTGTTTTAATACTGATGATTTTGCATACAGCTCATGAAAACCCAAAATTCCTATCTCAAAAAATTAGCATATTTCATCCCACCAATAAAAAGAAAAGTGTTTTAATACAAAAAAGTCAACCTTCAAATAATTATGTTCAGTTATGGCACTCAATACTTGATCGGGAATCCTTTTGCAGAAATGACTGCTTCAATGCGGCGGTGGCATGGAGGCAATCAGCCTGTGGCACTGCTGAGGTGTTATGGAGGCCCAGGATGCTTCGATAGCTGCCTTAAGCTCATCCAGAGTGTTTGGTCTTGTTTCTCTCAACTTTCTCTTCACAATATCCCACAGATTCTCTATGGGGTTCAGGTCAGGAGAGTTGGCAGGCCAATTGAGCACAGTAATACCATGGTCAGTAAACCATTTACCAGTGCAAAATTTGCTTTCATCCGATAAAAGTACTTTGGACCACTGAGCAACAGTCCAGTGCTGCTTCTCTTTAGCCCAGATCAGGCGCTTCATACAGTAAGGGTGATACTGGCAAATATTTCACCCGGCAGTAAAGTCTGTCTTGTTACTACAGCCTTTTTGAACATTTATGGTTAATTACAGTAACTGTTTCCTAAGAATAATTATCTACCCTAAAGCAAAGCCTGTAATGAATATCCAGCGAATATCAAAC